>NW_018164951.1:3308093-3317985 GCF_001263595.1 Phalaenopsis equestris | reverse complement strand
GGGTGGGAAGGAAGTGCGCATGATAGTCGCCTTTTCTCCTACGCCACTAGGAATAGAACACAGTGTTTCCCTCACCCACCTCCAGGTTTGTTCATTTTACTTAAAACCTCGCGAAAATTACATTAATTATTTTTAATTGGTACTGTCTTTAATAACAGGAAAGTATTATTTGGTAGACGCTGGATATCCGATGTTAAGAGGCTACCTAAAGCCATATCCAGACACAAGATACCATATTCCTGATTTCGAGCGAGCAAGTGGCAATATTCGTGGCAAAAAAGAAATGTTTAACAAGCGACACTCCGCTTTACGGGGGGTTATTGAAAGAACTTTCGGGGTGTGGAAGAAGAAATGGGTCATTCTACGTGATATGCCATTCTATTCATTTCCTAAACAAGTGTATATTGTGTTGGCCACCATGGCACTTCACAACTTCATCCGACGTCACCCCTCTCATTCAGATACGGACTTCAATATCAGTGATGATGATGAAATTATTGATACTCTAGAACCTTCAGGATCTCTAGCTGATAATGAGATGGACTCGATTGAATATGAAACTCAGGATGGTGAGGGTGCAGTTGAGATGGCTGCTCTGAGGGAGTCTATAGCAGATGCTATATATGATAGCTAATCCAGCAAGTCTTTCCTCTGTTCCTACATTAATGTCAAATTTACTTTTATTTGGATAAGTACTAATATTTTTTTTTCACAGTTATACAAACATGACTGCTAGGATATCAAGTACAGACAGAGGTATTTTGTGTTATTGTGGTCTACCGGCTCCGTTGCTCACATCGCGTCAGTCTCGTAGCTTTGGGAGGCAGTTCTACGGTTGTGCCAAGGGTGTTTCAGCTCGTTGTGGGTTCTTCCGGTGGGCTGACAGTCCCTCATATGACACGGCCAGCAGTCATGGGAATCCGGTGTTTTCTGACTTTGACAGAGCAGATGAGGACAGACGTAGCCAGAGTCTGAAATTAAACATTTTAATATTTCTGATTCTAGTTGTACTCGTATTTGTACTTTTTTTAGTTATCTTGGTACTCATGAGGGTGTGAGTAATGTATGACATCTTCTACTTATGATCTGTGATGATTTCATGTTTCTGCATATGATCCAGTACTATCAGTAAGCTATTCTGAATAAGCTGCCCCAAACAGTTCTATTACAAAGGGGCATGAATGTCATTTAATCATCAATAAGCCATCTTGAATAAGCTGCCCCAAACAACAAGACAGATTATTCTGATAATCTGCAGATTATCAGATTATCAGAATAATCTGCTTATCAGCAGATTATTAATAATCAACAGCTGCGCCAAACAGACCCTAAATGATCCCCAAGAGCATGATTTAGGGGTTTACCAAAGCTATGAAAATATGAAATTCAAACACTGCCTAACAGAACACATTCCATTCATAAAAGAACCCATCGAAGGTATAGTTCCCAAAATGTATGTGGATGACATGATTTTATCATTAAAAATCTCAAGGAAACAAAAAGAGTGAAAGATCAACTACCCAAAGAAATTAAAGTCAAAGAGCTGAGAAGAATTAAATATTTCCTATTAATTGAAGTGATCTGCTCAAAGGCGATGATATTTATCTCTAACCAAAAATACAACATTGATCTACAAAAGGAGATGGGTATGATATAATGCAAGGCGTCAAAATTTTCAATTGTATACTACCACAAACATGGAGAGGCAAGTCATGGCTTGGAAGTCAACAAAAAAAGTTATCAAAAATAGATCGAGCTTGTCTACCTCACCTATACAAGATAAAACATAACATTTGATGTAAATGTGCTAAGTCAATCTATGCATAATTTTAGAGATGCATCTAAAGGCAACATAGAAAATTCTTCAATGTCTGAAAGCAATATCATAAAAAATAATAATAATAAATCTTACTCGAGAAATAAAAAGTTCAATTTAGAAGCATAAATTGATGCTAATTAGGACAAACCCCTTACAAAAAAGGAGGATTTAATAATTAAGAGAAGCAATAAGTAAGATTTAAGAAGATTAAATTGAAAACCGAAGCATATTGCTTTAGCAAGGCGTAAACCAAGAATAAAGTCGATGCATTAACTGCATATATGACAAACTATTGATAAATTGATATAATTTATTATTACATAGACATTAGCTTCATATCTCAATCTTAAATGATGATATAAGAAAGAAGTTTAGAATAAGGGAAACGAAGTCTTACTAGGTCTACCTCTGCCTTTCTTAACATAAGATGAATCTAAAACATCTACTCTCCTAATCGGATCATCATATGGTAGACGTTTAATGTGAACAAAGCATCTCAGACGACAGTCTCTAATTTTGTCCATCACTGGGGCTACACAAACCTATCATGGATATAATCATTCCGCATTTTGTCTCTAAGTGTAAAGCCACTCATCCACCTAATCATTCTCGTCTCGGCAACACGTAGCTTAGTAAAGCCTAATATAAAACAAATAAAATCTAAATCATTTCTCATCTTTTCAATACACTATTGTGATTATCCTTATTTAGATCAACCTGTAATAATAATATTTTTTATCGATAAAAGAAGATATGGTTTTGAATAGCAAACAAATGAGTAAGAATGAATTAAAAAATCGCCATATTCTCTTCTTTCTCCAAATCTCAATTTTTTGCATTCACTCTTAATTCATGAATTCTCCCCCATATGTTATAGATATCATTCAAGCTTTTTCCTTGTTGATTCTCATTAAAAATGAGTGATTCAAATTTCAACTTCTTGTCCATT
Organism: Phalaenopsis equestris; assembly: GCF_001263595.1. NCBI lineage: Eukaryota > Viridiplantae > Streptophyta > Magnoliopsida > Asparagales > Orchidaceae > Phalaenopsis > Phalaenopsis equestris. The sequence goes on along the minus strand of NW_018164951.1, from coordinate 3,315,217 downwards.
CAATTCTCTACAACTTCAGCATTCAAGTTTTTGGAAAAATTAGTTTACATATGGTCAAGATCACTTAACAAACAGACAATTTAAAGCATCTCTACCTACAAATTTCTATAAAAAGCGTGCATCTATCCACATCAATTGCAATCAGAATCTCATCAGTTTACATTAATTGGTATCAGAAAACTGCTCTTTTCATCAACTTTTGGTATCAAAGTGCATATGTCCACATCACAAAACCATATCCATTTTGATAGATCTTAGTATAACTCTCCAACAAAAACAAGTTACTCCAATGATGAATTCTCATAATATACAACAACAACAACAACAAAATGTGTTTATCACACCAAGTGGGGTCAGTTACATAAATCCTTTTTCTCCATTGTGTCCTATTGAGTGTTATACTTTCATTTAATTCTAATAGATTAGGATCATTTCTATACAATATGCCCAAGTCTTTTTAGTTCTACCTCTACCTGTCTTAACAAAATTCGAATCTAAAATATCTACTCTCCTAATTCGATCATCAAATGGTCAACGTTTACAAATATTTTTCAAGATTAATCTATTCGAATTAATTTTGAACTAAAATAAAAATAGGTCGGCAGCTACACCAACTCTCATAATATACTCTTCAAAATTAAGATAAGACGAGAAGAATAAAAAAATAGGAGATTGCATGACTAAATTTCATGTCGTTATTTAAGTGAAAAATAAGATTAGAATTTATGGATAAATAAGCAGAAAAATAAAAAACAAGGAAAGAAAAAAATTTTAAATTCATCTTCAATCTTGGAATCAACAATTAGCCATAAAATACAAATATAATGTAATAATCAACAATTGTTCATTTGTTGCAAATGAAAGGATAAATTATTTTAGATTAAAAACTTCTAAAGAAGTCAACAGATCATTAGATTGCTCTAGATAAAATGGTGTTGGCTATAGATATAAGATTGCTTCAATCCTCTCCCACAAAGCAGGTTGTATATGAAGATCATGCCAAGCCAATTGATTAATTTATCAAAACCCACTTTGGCTAAAGCCTAGATAAGGATATATGTAGTTTTAGTTGGAACATAATTTGTTTGTGTTGTTCTATATTCAATTCCATTAAGATAAAATGTCATCCTATATCAATAAGCTTAGTTTTGTCATGGTAAATATAATTTTTTAAAATACTAATGGCAACCCAACAGTCATAAAGAGCTTTTAGAGATTTTTTTCATTTGATGGTTTGGTTCCCCTAACTTTTTTATTCAACCACATGCTACAAACACATCAATTATCACCACCCTATATTCAACTTTTGTACTGCTAAATGAGACCACAGATTATTTCTTAGTTCTCCATTTAACCATATTTTCCTGCACACAAGTAGATTAACTAGAGAAAAATCTTAGGACTGATGTGTCTTTGCATGTGATTAATAGCTTTCTTGAGACCTTCAGTAGGGTTGTTTATTTATTTTGTTACAGCATTACCAAGGAAACTAATATTGGGACAAATGAAAAAGAAATAAATGAGTTTGCCACAAGACATGGACACCCGCCTTTATTGATAAGTGTGCTATTAGTGGTGATCCCAAGTTTTCTTTGGGTTCATTGGAGCTTTTCTGTGCTTTCATCCCAACATTCATGTTTCTTGAAGTAATTTAATGATATAATTTCTTTAAGAAAAAGCAAAATCTAGCTTTAAGCATGCTACTTCAAAATCAAGAAAGTATTTTATATTTTTCAAGCCTTCTACGTTGAATTCTCATGTTGCCAAACACTTTTAAATAGACTTGCTTTTTTTCTCCAAATCACATGTCAATATAATATCATAAGCATACATTCTAAGAATTTTATTTTTTTTCCATTAGGTGATAGCTACATAAAGATATTATGATCAGCTTAAAATTCATTATATCCACATTTGTGAGATATTTGGAAAATCATCAAAATCATGTAAGAGGAGATCGTCTGAGATTATATGGAGCTTTTCAACATTTAAATACCTTACTGGAGTTTCTTTAATTTTTCATTGCATAATGAATCTCCATGTATATAATTCCTTCTCAAGTATCAAATTAAAAAAATCATTTTTATTGAAAAGTTGACGTACAGATCAATCCAAATTTATCACAACAGAGAATAGTTTTTTGCATGGCAACAAGCTAGAAAATTTCTAGATAATCAAAATCATATGATTGAGGGAACCCTTTAACAACAACCTAAGCTTCAAATTTAACCACACGCTCATATAATTTAGATTTGTTTGTAAGTATCTATTTGCATCCAAACTGATTTTTTTTTCCTGGCAGAAATTCAAAAATTTTTGCATAGCATTTTTTTCTAAGGCTTAGATTTCTTTCACGAGGAATTTCAGAGATTCAAAAACATTATTTGGATTATGTATTTTTATATAGAGAAGTGATAAAGCACTGACTGAATCCAAGTAAAAGCCCTTCATAAGTCATGAAATAATAAATTGGGTGTTCAGTGAATAATATCAACCATGATCTTAAGACAATCGAACAAGTCAAGATCAATATCATCATCTAACATTTATTCTCACTAGCACTTCATTTGTCCATGAATTAGGCACGGTTTCTTTAAATGCATTGGAGATATGTTGATTGTTTCCCCTCTTGATTTATCTTTTCCCTCAGCATAAAAGCAAAGCTCATTCTCCATAGGTTGGTTATACTGACAAGTTGATGAAAGAGTTCGCAATTCTGATGAGGCTATAATAGTCTGATATACCTATAAGGTGATGACGAAATTTGCAGTTCTGGTTAGGCTTCAGTAGATTGATAGAGAGCGAATGAGAAATGTTCATTATCCATGGTCTAATGGGAGAAGATTGTAGATGATAAAAAAAAATTCAAACTTAAAATCTTGTTCCTGAGTTTCATCTACTTGACTTGCAATTTTAGAGTAATAAGGTAAGGTTGATGCTCAAGGAATATCATGTCCATAGATTGATAGAAGGACAATGAGAAATATTCATTATCTTTGTATTGTAAATAAATGTGAACGAAGACTAAACACCCAAAGATTTTTGTGAGTAAATGATTTTGATCTTAAAAAATAAATAGAGATGAATTTGAACAATTTGAAATTTAAATGCTTTCAAAGGCATTTTATATTAATGAGATATGTATAAGATTACTTCTCCACAAAGATATATAAATTTGAAATATAAGGTCACTTTGACATTCTTCCAACCGCTGCTAACTCTTCCCCAACCTCTCCGGTGACTTTTCAGCCGCCCTCCGACGCTGCCCAGGACTATTTCAGCCCCTTTTGTGTTTCGTATATAGTTATTTGTTGCATCGTCGAGTTTTTTATTAGTCTTCTTTTTTGTGTTATTTTTTCGTTAAAAGTTGATATTGTATTCCTTCAAAGTCAGCAATAAAATTGTGTCGTTCGAATCATGGTTGGGGTTAACTCCGATATCATATAGGTCAACAAAATTTGAACTGTAAGTGTATTTTTAATCTTATGGCAGATTTTACTCAAAAAAAAAGAACTTAATTTTTTTTGTTAAATAGAGGAGGAATTAACTTTAAAGTAAAATTCAAGTGTCCTAGAAGATAAAGCTAAAGTCAAACACACTATCATTATTTCAAGTGCGTTTGAAACTTAAATGAGTGGGGTTTCGTGGATACACAACTTCATTATTTAAGCCTACAATTTACTTGAAGGCTCAGTCTTAAAGGAAGTCCTAATTACATCTTCAAATTGCTAATCATCCTCCATGGGTTCAAGTTTTGAAAATAAACAATATTAGATGAGAATTTGATAATCTTTAATTATAGGGTCCAAAATAGATGAATTAACAACACATTAGAAATAAAATGCAGTAGGTTGTGGAGTTTGGTTGAATATATGAAAAAATAAATATTCACAAATTGCTAGATTATTGTTGCAGATGAAAAGTTGTTGCCCATAAATTATTGGGTTGTTATGGATGTAAATGTGTTAGCTAGGGATTCAAAAATCTATCAGCATATAAATTAAAACAAGTACTACTGCAAAAGGTTTTGCAGGAATCAAGCCATTCTCCATTCTCGAAAGAGTATTTCAAGAGATGCAAAAGCCTAGCTTATGTTCCACGAAAACAGCAAGAGCAAACTTTAAAAGAAAGAAATGAAATGAATAAATAATACAAATTCTGAAAGAAACATATCCGATCTCAATCATGAAAAGAACCAAAAAAGGAACGGTAAATCCAAATATTAATATAGACTCATGCAACAATAAAATGAACTTTGTTCACAGGCTGATATTTATTATGTCAAGAAAATTATAGGACCAAACCTCATTATAATTCAATGTGATGATTATCAAAAGGCCTAATACTTTTGAGACAAATCGTATTTAATATATTTCATCACTAGAAAGTAGAGACTTAAAATCAGCTCATCTTATATAAACCGAGATTCCTTTGAGCCTTTGAAGTATCTAATTCAATATAATTCCTTTGAAAATCTCCCTCCCTCCCTCTCTCTCCCTCCTTCCCTCAATGAAGTTAATCCATATAGTTATGCAAATAGTTAAGATTCTTACACTTTCCTACTTTCAATGCTTACATAAGCAAGCATGGAGAGGTCAAGATGCAAAAATCCATGTCAAAGAAAAATTATGTTGATGGCTAAAGAATTGTTTGAATAAAAGATACATTTACGAAGCATCAGTGTGCCTAAATCCTTTGAAGGTCCTTTCTTCAAGAAAAATAAAAATAGTAAAAATCATTCCTCTAGTCAAACCAAGTCTCGTTGTCATGTAAAAAAAAGTAAAATTAAGTTATCCAAAACTAACCAGTTGCACAGGGATGGTTCTCTTGAAATGGTGTTTTATCAACCCTGCTAAATTTAGAATTACCAAGGACATAAGATAGGTGGAAAGCGGGCAAAACCATGCCTACCATATTAGGAAATTCAAATTACTATATTCAACGTGAAAATATCTTAATCAGAAAAAAAACATTAGCAAGCTGCACCATCATAACCAAAAATGCCATAACTAATCCCCAGCTTACATTTACACAAAAAGAGATGCACAAGTGGATCTACTGTGATTGTTTTCACATTCACTAGCTTTTTCCACAAGTATAAACACCTTCAGCCACAACAATTTCCCACTCAAGGTACATCCATGGAAATATGAGTACCTCACCCATCCCAACCAAGCTTATATTTAATATAAAGCAAGTGACAAACTAAGGTGTAAATGATCTACATAACTTCTTACTTCTAGGTATCATAAGTTCATTAATCAGGAAACCCAATATGAAACTATGAGCTCTAAACATAGATTTGAGAAGGTTGGGTTCGCCATACTCCTCAATCATGTCCGCCATACAAGAGATAAATAATCTTTATCATCACTACCTTTATCTCGACTAGTTTGGGTCTAATTTATCAATCCCAATTACCAATTATTTGTTTTCAATGGCAAATGATATGTTAACTCGATCTTTGTATACCTTTTAATACAACTTCTAGAGATATTTTCCCTTGTCTGCCACATTTTTCATCTTAATCATTTCACATTGATTTGAAGTACCCACAATATTAGTGCATCCTCAGCCAGACGGCATACATACCCAATCTAAGTTATTTTCACTATCATAATGTAATAGGTGCAACTCCACTATCCCTTAGTACAGTTGTCCTTCATTCCATCCTTGTGATTAATACCAATCTTCGGCATTAAATTTTTACCATTCACAATTATACCACACTCAACTTGGCACTTAGCAGCTCTTTTCCTTTTTTCCTGACACTCAATTTCATTTAGCACAGCTGATCAGATATTCTCATATAGCAAGTACTCCTAAGTCATTTCAAATTTTGAACATTCAAATTTAACTCCATAAGTAAAATCAACAATTATATCCCTATTCTTTGATATAATAAATCAAAATTACTTAAACCTATGACATGATCTTCCAGTAGTATAGGTCAAACGCTATCAATTATAAATCTACAATAAGTGAAAATCATATACAATAATATATTCAATTTATTATCTTATAAAAATTGCACAAATTGATCCCTTTTGTTTCAATTATTCTGAAAGGAAAATCATATACTGGAACTATATCATTTACAAATAATATACACTGAGGTACCTAACATAAAATTTATTCAGTGGGCGCCATCTGCAAACAGATAAATAACCTATCCTCTGAAAATTACTAGCAGTTTAAAATCACAACCCATCAAACAAATTCAAGCAAACAAAAATCCTCAAAAAACAGCAAAAGCAAATAAAACCAACATAAGCCATCACAAACAAACCGCACTCACTTTTTATGCCGGCGACCCCGTTTCTGGCTCCACGCCTCAAGCTTCGCCAAGGGACAACCACATCGAGCGCGAAAAAGCAGCACAGCCCGACCATTCGGAGGTGCCATTCTCCGAAGCTCGGCACGCAAACACTCATAATCCGGATTATTCCCCTGCTGACCGCCCTTCCACGGAAGCTCGTCAACCTCCTTCCACGCAACAGCGGCCGCCGAGGCTGATCCGCTTACCGACGAGAAAAATCGGATACATTCCTCTGTCTGAATCTGGACATCGAACTCCGTCGCCTTCCTCAAACCCCGACATCGCGGATTCTCGCATCGGCGGGTCCAGATGCAAGCTCGGTAGCAGGCGATCTCGAGTGCAGCAATGAAGGCAGCAAGGAAGACAAGGAAGCCGGCGAGGAAGGGGAGAGGATCGGAGATGGAGATGAGAGGAAGGAAGAAGGAGACAGAGCGGATGATGTGCGAAAAGGAGGAGGTGATGAGAAAGGTGCAGGAGAAGAAGACGAGGATGAGGATGATGAGGTCGAGTGTTGCCGAGGGGGAGTGGTTGCAGGAGGAAGAAGAGGAGGAGGTAGGCTTAGGATTAGGGTTAGGGCTTTGGGTGTAGAGGCGACGAGGTTTCAGGACGGAATGCGAGGACATGGTGGTGAGGGAGGAGAGAGGATGGAACATGTTAAAGAGCTGTCCCAGCGAGTGAGAGCAGCCGATGCTTGTTTCCGTCGCTTCTCTCGTCTAACTAGGCTTTTTTTTTTTTTTTTTTTTAAGGGAATTAATTTTTAAAATTTTTATAAAAACTTTTTTTTTTTTTTTTTGGGGATAATTTT
>NW_018164951.1:3272324-3307834 GCF_001263595.1 Phalaenopsis equestris | reverse complement strand
TCGCCTCCCGTGTAAAAATGGTTTTTTTTTTTTTTTTTTTTTTTAAGGGAATTAATACTTTTAAAATCTTAATAATAACTTTTTTTATTTTTTTCAGGCAATAAATTGTTAATATGGTAGCTATTGGAGCATATTTTGATGATAAATTGTAAAATTTTAGGAGTTATTTTAATTTTTTTAACTATCTCAATTTTATATATTTTAATCTAAATTAAATTTAAATAATATCTCATTTAAAAATATTTTCTTGTTTAATAAATAATTTTAGTTAGTGGCAAATGACAAAAAGATAATTATTTTTCAAAAAATATTAACTTTCTAAATAAATTATTTTTTAAATAAGTTGATTTATTTTTAAAAATAAAAAAATAAATAACTATATTTTAAAGTAAAATAAAAAATAATTAATAGATCATTAATGAATAAAACAGACACTTTTTCTCACTTGCATTTTTTTAATTATCTTTTTTTATTTTACTGATATGCTAAAAAATATGTGATCACTGAGATTATTTACTCACTATAATTTATTTAAAATTTAATCACAGTATGACACATTATTGATATAAGTAATTATACAATCTATAAACTATACAATCAAATTGATTTGTATAAATTTGTCAAAACAATTGAACTGTGAGATGAATAATAACACGTGTCAAATTCTTCAACATTTGAACTAATCAAATTGGGTTAAGATATGACCATGACTTTGTCATTTGTTTAGGATATGACAATTAGTTAACTAAGTGTGTCAATCATCATAATTGTCAATGATGTAAAATTAGTTACATGCTAACATATTCAAGACTTTATCGTGATTTATCTATTGGTAGTAATATTCATATACCATCATTGCTAGTTATCTATTTTTAGTTCATAAAAATTGTCCCCATAAAAATAGTTTATTCATGTATTAAAATAATAGTATGTTGTCACTGCTTTAGAATGACTAATATAAAACAGTGGGGTATTAGGTTTGCGTGAAAGTCTAACTTGAATCACAATTTTTTTTTCATCATAAGACTTTGCATCAAACCGAAGCATGGGCCTTGGATCATAATTATTGTATTCTTATAAAACGTAATGCATAAAAATGACATGAAAGTCGATATTTAAAAACCATACCTCGATCGGGATTTCTACGAGCCTTTTGCTTTATGAACCCTCATGATGTTGAAGGAGATGGAGTGGATGATGTGTGGAAAAGAGGTGATGAGAAAGGTGCTAGAGAAAAAGATAATTATGAGGATGATGAGGTCGAGTGTTGCAAAGGGGGAGTGGTTGCCCGAGGAAGTATAGAAGGAGGTAGGCTTATGGTTAGTGCTTTGGTGCAAGAGGCAATGAGGTTTCAGGATGGAATGAAAGGAGGACATGGTGGTGATGGATCATGTCACAAAATTGTTGCAGTGAGAGAAAGTTTGATACTTGCATCTGTCGCTATTTTCATATAACAGGCTTTTTTTGTCTTTTTATTTTTCTTTATTTTAAGGAAATAAATTCTTTTAAAATGTTGATAACAACTTGCTTATTTTTTTCGGGCACGAGAGCAACCTAGAAATTTAGATTTTTTCATTTATTTATATCAAATATATAACGCATTTATAAATTTGTAAAACAAATTTTGATTTTCTTATGATCTTTTTTAATATATTTTAATTTAAAATAAATTTTAAATAATCCCTAATATAAATAGTTTTTTATAGCAAATAGTGTAACACATTGACACGTTATTGATATATATATATATATATAGGTCCAAGTCAACATTGAGATGTTAAAAAAAAAATTTTGAGATGAATATAAGCAATTATATAATAAAGATCTATTATTAAATATTTTATATATAATAAGGGAATCAAATTGATATGTCCTTATAAATTTTTCAAATCAAATGTATGATTTTGAGACAAAATTACAAATCTCAAGTCAAATAATTAAGCTTGGTGATATGAATATCAACACTTGTTAAATTAATTAATATTTGGACTAATCAAATTGGGCGAAGTTATCATCGTTGTTCATTTAGGATATGTTGATTAGTTCGACTGCGTGCAAGAACCTTGTCAATCATCAAAACTGTCAATGATGTGATTTTATTCGCTTGCTAAAATATTCAAAATTAAGAGGTTTATTTATTGGTTTTGACATTTATATATGATTATTTCTCACCATCTATTTTGTGCATAAGAATTCTTTTAACAAAAGGGGTTTAATAATAAATAAAAATAATAGGATGTTGTCAGTGCTTTCGAATGACTCTAATATAATGATGACATTTTTAAAATTTAAAGCTAATATGTCTTACTCGTTGAAAGATTTGATCTCTTTAAGCATGTAGATATTAGGTTCACACAAAAGTCTAACTTAGATCATAGATTTTTTTCTTCATAAGTCTTTTGGTCATACTTAGCTTTGCATCATAATTGTTGTAATCTTAGAAAATATAATGTATAGAGATGATGTGAAAGTCAAGATTTAAATACCATAGCTCGATTTCTATAAGCATTTTGCTCTATGAATGCTCATCATGGTGCATCTTCTCTTTAATACTTCATTAAATCTTACCTATATTGAGCATTTATCAAGCCTCCATCCTTGTATAAACGGTTGTATGGCAACTTCTCCCTCATATAGCACTTCTTGTTTGAGATACTATTGTTGCTTGTATTGATTACAATCAACAATGCTATTTTAAATAGCTTTTCCGAACTTAGTCCAATACTTTGAGCTTCTCTCATCAACACTAACATCATAGAAGAGAGACAACCTCCACATATCATTCCCTCATTCCTAAAATAACAATATTAGCAACAAAGATTTAATCAACATTTTAGTGCTGAGGATGTGAAATTCTCTAATTACAGGCTTTCTATTGGGAAAAAATGGTAGGAATTTGTTTTGGCAAGTCATTGGACCAGTAAACATCCATTCCCATGTTGCTTTCTTGCTATAGCATTGTGACCTCAAATTTGAAAGTCAAATTAGATTATTTAAGCTTATTGGAGAGTTGTGGAATAAAGATTGACTTTCAAATGATGCTAGCAAAAACTAAGACCCCATTGGTTAGAAACATTTTAACAGTTAGTAAAACTTGATTACAATTGGCAAAGGGTTATATTCAAATCTCCCCTCACAGCTCTTTATCTATCAATTTTCATTAACATGAATAGAAATAGAATTAATTAATAAAGACAATAAGATTATAAATAAAAACTTATAAATATTGTATCTCTTTTGCTTATGATAATCAAACATGCACATGCTTACCTCCCTAATCACATCAAACGATCAAGATGTGAAAAATTAAAAGTCGAGCACCCCAAAACACATGATCTAAAGACCCCTCACATCAATAATTGTTCATAAATTGTACACATATCCCAAGTGGTTAGTACTCAAGGAACTTAATCTTCTAATATAACTTAAACATGTACATGTTATTATAAGTACACTGCCTTCCATCATTACTTTCTCTATCATGAACATTGAACAATCATATTATAAATTATATTCTTACATAATATCCTAATAGCACTAAAAAGGAATCAAATTGAAAGAACCTAAATTACAAATTAATCATTTACATCATAAATAATTAAATTAATTTCGGGCAATATTATACATATATATATATACATATATGTATGTATACACACACACAGAGATATGTATATATATAGTACAATGGCGAGCCCAAAATATCTGAAACCGAGAGCTTCTAAAAGTATGTGTGTGTGTGTGTACATACTATATATATATATATATATATATATATACAGTAAAATAAAGAGATTATAAAATTAGTTAAGCATGTGCTGATTATTAAGTAAGGCCACAAATCATCTCTTTGTTCTATAATTGAAGTTTGTTGAGTTAACAGGACATACCCGCCATTTAGATTATTAATTCATATAGCATGCATACGATAAACAAACACTAATCATTTAATTAGCGAATCTAACGTCCTGTTATTTATTTATTTAATGGGAAATTTACAAATATCCCACAAAATTCTTATATATTTATACATAGAACGTCCAATATTTGATATTTACACTTATATCATACTGGTTTTATAAATATGCATGATTCATTTATTTATTTTTGTGATGTTGAAGATTTATAAACATGAAGGCATTGGATGTGTAAATACATAAGAATTGTGTGGTAAATATGTAAATGTCCTTCTTTTTCGAAAATATTTATATGAGTCACTTCCTCATAATGCATGATTGTGGGACTAATTTTATGAAAGATGAATGTCTGATCTACTAACTTGTCAATGCTATTCAACGATGTTAAATTATGCATTATTAAATTAGTATCCCCAAGAAAGCTCATCTTCCTAGTCCGATCTATCAAAATATTTAGAAATTATTTTTTGGAATATCATATATAATTAGGTGGACGTGTGAGATATTAGAGTTTAGTTGTAATATCATGAAATAGAGGAATATACTTGATGTTTGCAGCGAATTTTTATTATTTGGCATGAATTTTGAGGCATTTTTTCAGAAAAAAAAAATCTCACAGATTCAAATTTAAGATTATCTAGAGCTCTGATTTTAACAAGTTCATAGATAAACGGACTGTCTAGATAAGAAGAACCTAATGATATCAACATTGGTCCAATTTGATTCTAAATAAGTCATTAAGGCAGATTTGAAGGTTTCGGATCATTAATTTGATGGTCAGATGATGAACTACAAAATTTGACATATTTATATTTCGATGAGAAAAATATAACAAGCCTAAACTCTTTTAATTTTGAGGTTATTAAGGCCCTCAAATCATTTTAAAAAACATTTTTGATCAAGGGATATCAATATAGGTCATCCGATTAAGTGGTTATCAGAGTTATTAGTCAAATGACCAAAATTCTTCTCCATCAGAGTCTATAAAAAGACTCCCTCTTGAGCACAGGGGGGCGTTCTTGGGGATTCGAATTCCGGTGTTGTTCTAGACTGAAGGCCTAACGATAAATTCCGACCTCTGTAATCATCGACCACAGTAGATTGTCAGCTTCAACGAGGTCGGATTTCTGGAGCTTCTCGGGCAACCGTAAGACTTCGTCGAAGAAACATGGTTTTAGCTGTTTGACCAAAAAAATTTATCAGAGAAGACGATCGAGCTGGGGTGAGAGGGTTATTATAGTTTTCTATTTTGTAAAATAAAGTTAATAACACGCAATTAACTTTCTATTTAAACAAGAATTTCATTTTACCGACCGTAACCTTAAAATGAAACTTCTTAGGACGCAACTTTTAAACTGACCGATGAAACCCACTCAAATGAAACCTCAGTGTCTTCTCAAACGTTCTTTGAAAAGGAAAAAAATAAAAAAAAAATGAATGAGGCCAACAAATCACAACTAGCCTCATTTGTATTAGTTTTTATTATTCATTGCACATAAAATAGCTTTTAAGTCAAAATAAACCAAAAAAAAAAAAAAAAATCAAAGCAAGCCAAAAAATAATTTTAAGCTTTGCGTTGTAATTAATCTATAGGTTAAGATGCCTATAAATATTTCCTCTCATTTAGTTCTAGAATAATGTCAAGGAAAATGAAGTCATTGGTGACACATACTCTTGACCCTATAATAATAAGGGGCATTTATAACAATTACATATTGTCTTGCGCGTCTAGTTTTAGTCAAACTTTTATGACCCTTTGACCAAATAAAAAAACAGATACACCCATCCACCGACCAATTATTTGACTATAAAAAAATCTTATAATACTCAAAATTTCTATTTTAGTTTTATTATATAATAATAATAATAATAATAATGGACTTGTTTGGGAACATTTTTATTTTTTATTTTCTATTTTTTATTCTAATTTTCTTATATTTTGATTTGAATTAAAGTATATTTAATTGAGGTATTTAATTTCAAAAACACATAAATTGTATTGAATATTTCTATAAATAATGTGATTTAGTTTTGAAAATAAAATTAAAAAAAATATATATATATTATCCGAATATATATTTTTTTTAAAAAAATAAAGATATAAACAAAAAATAAAAAATAAAAGTGATATTGCGCATATCCTAAACTTTCATATTTAGGCACATATCACTTATGTTTTTAATATCTCATAAAAATAATAATAATATTATTTTCTTAAACAATAATATATACTTTTCATACATAGATTTAAAACACGGTATATAACAGTTTAGATGTGAGGTATATAAATATATAAAAATTGTGTGTTATTTGTAAATTTTTTGAATAAAATAACGCACAATAACTAATAAATAATAGTAACTATGCAAAGCAGAAGAAAATATCTCAACTTCATAAATTTAAAAGATTATCTTATTGTTGCATAAGGTATACTTTCATTGGGTAAAAATAATATATATGAATACAAAAAAATTAGGAGGAAGGGTTTTCCTATTAGACTTTTATCATTACTCCTACTACTTCATCAGAAAATTCATTGATCAAATATGATTTTTTATATAAAATTTCATATCTTAAAGCATTGCTTATTTGGGCAAAAACTTCATTCATTGGCTTAAAGGGAAAATGAATAGACATTTGAAATTTATTTGGGCAAAAATACAAATAATTCATATTTTTTTGTTAGGAACTTAGGATGGACAAATTTAATGATGCCAAGAATGGTGCAAAATGAGTGTAAATGCAATAATAAGAAGCACAATTTAAGAAATTTTAAGGCTATTTTAAGGGGGAAATATCATAAGTTATAATCAAGATAAAGACTTTGATATAATCAAGATAAAGACTTTGATGAGATAAATCCTATAAGCCTAGGATTGCTCAAATTTTAGCTTATTATTGCATTAAGATGCTTGAAAAAATACTATACTACTAAAGGGATAGATTTCCTAAAGGAATTTAGTGTATTACCGACGGTTAAATATTGTCGATAATATCGGATAAACGCTGGTAATATATTTATTGATGGTTTAGCTACGACAAAGTTGACGTAGAAAAAATGTTTGTTAGAAATTAAATTACCGACAGGTTTACCAACGGTTTATATTAACCGACTGTTAACCGACGTGGCATAACCATCGTTATAGATTCAAAAACATGTCATGTTTAACCGTAGTTTGACCGTCGGTCATAAAACCGATGAAAACGTCTGTAGAAAAAATGTTGCACTTCCGTTGAAAATGTTTCTCGGCTTTGTTGGTAAATTGTCATCAAACCGTTAGTTATTTGTCGAAATTTACCGACGGCTTTGTCCATAGCAAAAGTACAAACACTTTGCTCGGACGTCGTTTGTTCAATAGACCGCCAGAAAACCGTTGCTTGTTCGATAAACCGTCGTAAAACTGTTGAAACTCTGTGTCATCTGGAAAAAAATATAGAAGCCTCTTTCAACGCTATAATCTACACACCTGCAATCGTAACCGATTAATCAAAATACATCACAACACAATAATAAACTAATTAAAACTTAAATCATATATAGAAATAAAAGAAAAATAATTGAATTAAAATAAACTAAATATCCAACTGCAAAATAAATATAATGTTTGCTAACAATCAATTGTTCAATACACAACCAAACAAAAAAATAGCTACCTACTCATCCTCCTCCTCATTATAATCCCCACCCTCATCCTGCATTGACTCCGTCCATTTCTATAGTTCAGAACGTAGCACCGCTTTGATCTCTGCCCTCATCTCCGATCTCAGGGCGGCTACCTGGACAACAATATGACAATGCATCTCCTCCTCCTGTGAAGTGGAAGTGGATGCACCAAATGTGCTAGAGTTTGGGCAGGCATCATAGGCTGACGCCTAGGACCTCAACCCATAAACTCTGTCTTTTTTCTTCTCGGTAATAGCCTCCCTCCAAAGGTCGTACTCAGAAGAATCGTGAGATGTGTTTGAACCACAGGCCGGCAACTGAGATTGATTCTCCTTGAGCCGCAAGATTGCCTCCTAAAAATTATATGATTAATGAAAGTGAGTAGCTAAATAAATTTTGATATTTATTTGAATTTTATACTTATTAATTTTATGAATTACCTGGGTCGTCTGCGATATGTTGTACACCCAAGTCTAATCCAAATACCGCCTGTGGGTGACCTCATGTAACTTTGTAACAGTTGGATCCTATCATTTCTCCACCTTCAGTCAGTGTAATGAAATAGTTAGCATACATTTAATGTAAAATAAGATTTAATGTAAAAAAAACCGTGGAAAACCGTTGAAAACCTGTGTCATCTGGAAAAAAAATATAAAACTCTCTTTCAACGATATAATCTACACATCTGCAATCGTAATAAATAAACTAAAATACATCACAACACAACAATAAACTAATTAAAATTTAAATCATATCTAGAAATAAAAGAAAAATAATTAAATAAAAACAAACTAAACGTCCAACTGCAAAAAAATATAATGTTTGCTAACAATTAATTGTTCAATACACAACCAAACAAAGAAATAGCCACCTACTCATCCTCATCATCATCATAATCCCCACCCTCATCCTGCATTGGCTCCGTCCATTTTTATAGTTCTGAACGTAGCACCACTTTGATCTCTGCCCACATCTTCGATCTCAGGGCTGCTACCTGGACACAACCTGACAATGCATCTCCTTCTCCTGTGAAGTGGAAGTGGATGCACCAGATGTGCTAGAGCCTGGGCAGGCATCATAGGCCAACCCCTATGACCTCAACCCATAAACTCTGTCTTTTTTCTTCCCGCTAATAGCCTCCCTTCAAAGGTCGTACTCAGAAGAATCGTGGGATATGCCTAAACCACAGGCCGACAACTGAGATCGATTCTCCTTGAGCCGCAAGAATGCCTCCTAAAAAATATATAATTAATGAAAGTGAGAGGCTACATAAATATTGATATTTATTTTAATTTTATACTTATTAATCTTATGAATTACCTGGGTCGTCTGCGATATGTTGTACACCGAAGACTAATCCAACTTCTTCCTGTGGGTGACCTCATGTAACTCTGCAACAGTTGGATCCTGTCATTTCTCCAGCTTCAGTCAGTGTAATGAAATAGTTAGTATATATTTAATGTAAAATAAGATTTAATGTATAAAAAAAATCTTACCAACCTCCTCTTGTACTCTATATTTGGGAGAGCTCCATTGTTGTGATTTGAGGCTCCCATTCCTCTGCAGTCCGAACAGAAATTCAGCTTTGCCTACTCCCTCTTCCTCTGATACTCAGGAGAGACCCACACCCAGAGCAACGTGGTAAAGTCATCCTCACCCAACCACAAATTGCGCTCACGTGTTCGACGTATATCACAGAATTGGTATCTCCCCTTGTGCTCAAAGTTCTTGTCGATGTGCGTCTCCTCCTCGGGTGGGGGAGAGGGGGGGGGATAGGACCATTGCTTTTGTAAATTGATTTCAAAATTGTCAGATTCATAAAAATAATTAAATAAACATAACTACTATGTTTTTAGTTTACCTTAAACTCATTAAATCACATATCTCGAACTGTGATCAAGTTCTCCTTCCAGGATAGGTACGGGTGGTAGTACTTGCTTCGAATTATATCTCTGATGTAATTCATGGCATGTGTAAGGGGTCTAAATTTGAAAAGTAACATTTAATTAGTTCTCTATTAAATAAAAAAACATAAGGTAGTAATGTAAGTATTAAATTAAAAGTTGTGTGTTCCCCACAATCCTGAGTTGATGACAACTGCTCATGTTGCGGCAATTGATGACACATAAATAATAACCAATGTTAACGGTGTTGGTGGTTTCGTGTTATGACCGGTGATTGTGGTGGTGTCAAGGCTGCGAGTGCTTATTGTAGTGGTGTCGTGGCTGGTGACGGTGATAGTATTATGGCTAGTGGTGATAGTGGTGTCGGGGTCGTGAGTGGTGAAGGAACTTGTGTGGTGGCTGGGACTGGAGGCAGTGTCAATGTGGTGTCCTCTGTACCACCACATCTACAGCCTCGTCAGCTTACGAACTTCCACAAGCCAACATGTCCCTCGTTGGGGGGCATACCGCCACTTCCTCCATAAGTCATCTGCAATCATAAACTAAATTTAATTTGTACATCAACATACTACTAAAAGATGAAAACATAGTAATATGCATAAAAAAAAAAAGAAAGAGCAACAGTAAATTGCATGACTACACTCTATAGTCCATTGAAACTAAAAAAACAAAAGTACACAGTAAATGGAAGAGAAAATTGCAAAATGCAATATACGAACAACTGAAACTAAAAACACAGAAGTACAAAGTAAAAACAAATAACACTTACACATCTTTGTTAACCTCCTCTGACGAGTTACTTGATGATGCTGTTAAAATTATTTCATCCAAACCATCATCAGAATCATGTTCATCGATATCAATTTCTTCAATTTCTTCATGTTTGTCATCAGCATCCACTAAATTTTCCCCTTCATCAATAGTTCCAAGTGGAATATATGGCTTTATCATTTCTAATTATTGATGTGCTAGTTCAATGGAATTTTGAATATCAATAGTCATTGTAGGTTTACCGAATATGACTACTACTCACTCGACTTTGTCTCTTATTATATGGTGATAAGAAAAATAAATAATCTCATTTGCTTGTCTTGCTAAAATGAACATATCAAATTTACCATATCTTTTGTTTACTTTTACTTCTACGATATTATACGGTTAAATAACCCTTGTTCCACAATTAGAAACTTGATCGAATCAGCCATAGTTGACAGGAATACACTCCCGCCAATATAGTCAAGAAAAGATAGTTCAACAACATTGTAGAGAATGCCATAGTAATCTATCTCATCATCTGAGTTATTATTTCATTTAACAAAAACGTCAAAATTGTAAGTCTTTCTCCCTTATAACCAGGATCTCTTATGAAACTTATAGCCATTCACATCATAAATTTGCCAAATTTTGATGATGTGCATGGGTCCATGGTGCGACCCTAGTGTGTGCTATTTTTCTACGTGTTTTATGTCAATTTAATTCCCCTACGATAATGCCAAAAACTTGACCCGGTCTGTAAATACACAGTAATTAGGTTCCAAAATATGACAAAAAACTTGACCCGATTTATATTTTAGAGGTTATTATGCAAAATCAAAATGTTGTAAAATATAAAAAATAGTTCACACACTAGGGGTTCTACGCAAGTGTGTGTATTGCTTCAAATAATATAGGACTTTCCTTAAAACCCTAGTATTGATCACACAAAGAAGCAAGGTAAGAAATCACTTAGGCTAATTTTAGTCTACTACTATCAGTCATTAGTTTCGAAGGTCAATTTAAGTGGTTTTTCTAATAAGTGCTCCTAAATGTAAATTTTATGTTTAAAACAACCAACAACTACTTCTAAATGGAAATATTAATTTAAAAGACAACCCTTTTCAGGATGAATTGATTTGGAGAATTTTGATATGTTAAGAATTACTATTCTTATGCAGTGAATTAGATAATGTATAAGAATGAGATACATTAAATATTGTTTGTGACAAATAGGAGCAATATTATTATTTATTCGTACTAGAGATTCTATAAAGTACATTGGCTAATCTAAAGTTTGAATAGTCCTGAAGATGGGCTATGTAGGAAAGATACTTGCTTTCACTCTAGAGTTCCCCTTTCCCCCTCCACCTGGGGGGCTAACATCTCGCATCAAGACCTAAAACAATGGACCAAATTGAGGGCTTTAGTCTCTCACTCTAAATTCCTCTAACTCTACACCCTTTAAAGTTTATTTCCCTGTTTATTTGCACTAAACCCATGAACTACATTCTCATCCATGAAATCAAATGTGATTCTTACATACTTTACTGAGACAATACCATCTTTACTGAGACAATACCATCATGGATTTTACACATACTCAAAACAAATTTTAACATTACAACAAGCATAAATTACAATATAAAAGAAGTTAAAGTAAAAACCATTACATTTATAATTAAAACCAAGGCATCCCAAAAATCTTACACTTGAATCTTACTCATTGCAAAAGATAAGTAAAACGAAAACAAAAACAACGACATAATCACGAAAACAACGACATAATCTTCTAATGCCACTATTTCCTAATAAGAAGAAAGAGTAAGAAAAATTACTCACAAAACGCTAAGACAACACAACGAAAAACTTCATTAAATCAAATCAAATACACTAGAACGTGTTTACAAAATCATAATATAATGAAGAACACAATACTTAGTTTTTTCCCTTTGAAAGAAAGATAAACATCTCTCCAATAAAGTCTCCCGTTGATACACAAAAATAATATACTGTTTTAAGTACCCTTTTTATGCTTATTTTTTGTGATATTACACTTTAAGGAAATGCATTTTTGTGTTTTTTATTGCCGACATTTTTGTGTTTTTGTTCCAGGTATACCATTTTTAGGCATTTGGAGTAAAAATGGCAAAAGAAGCAAAATTTGGAGAAAAAATAACCAATTTTGGGGTTTGGCGAATGATGCGCCAAACTGGCACATGATGCACCAGATTGGCGCATGATGCGTTAAGTGCGACTTTTCAAATTATGGCGGTTCGAGACGAATTTTGTACGAATTTTCAAATAGACATTTGTTCTAAACACCTCATTGAGTGATTCAATGTACATAGACACTTTGGAAGGTTCTAATTTGAAGGGATTTGACTCTTAGATAAAAAAGGCACGTCTTTTGAATTCAAAGGTTTAACTTCTAAATTTTGGAGTGAAATTGAAACTCTTTTCATAGAAGGCAGACTGACATAAAATAGAGTTGGAGAAGAACTTCTAAGGGAGGCAAAAAGGAGAGGTGGCGTGAGAACCAAGAGGGAGAGATAGAGAGAGAAAGTTAACGGCTTGGAGATTGTCTTCTAGGGTTGTAATAAGAGAGAGAATGTGAGAGATTTCTTCTTCATTACACTTCTAAGAGAGAATTGAGAGTGCTTGTAAAGAGAGAAAGACTTAGAGAGAACTTCTGGGGATTTGTTTGGGAATGATTGTAAAATAAGTTGTGTTTTTCATTTCTTTTGTTTGTAAACTTGTTTTTATATATGAAGTCCGTGTTTTATCTTATTCTTTTCATGAATTCTGAGTAATTTTTTTTATCCTTCTCCCTATTATGAAAAAATGGTTTTGTGAAGAATTGATTTTATTTTCTATGGTTTTAAATGTCAATAAATTATGATGATTTGAACTCTGATCTTCACGTACCTTTCGATCCGGCCAATTTAAAGGTTAAAATTTGTTGAGAAATATATGAATTCTACAACAAAGGGAGAATCACATTTGATTTCATGGGAGAGTATGTCATCCATGGGATTGGGTGCAAATAAAAAGGGAAATATACTTTATTGGATATATAATTGGAAGATTTTAAGGTGACATATTAGAATCCCCAATTTGGTTCAGTTGATTGGAAACTAATGCGAGCATGTTAACCCTCAGGTGAGGGAGTAGTGGGAGCTCTGGAGTGACAGCCGGTATCCTCCATGCCTAACCACGGAATTAGGGACCAAACTCTGGATTAGTCAATGTTCTTTATAGTGCTCGGAAGAGGGTTGAGAATAAGATTGCTCCTATTTGACACAAAATAATTTTTAAATATATTTTTCAAATTATTTCAATTTCTTCACAAGCCATATTTTCATTATAAAGAGGAAATGTGTTTTCTGATACTTGAAGTTTTCGTCAACAAAAAATCTTTGTTTTATTTCAACAATTTTACTTTTGAAAGTTTAATTTTGAAAGTTTAACATTAAGTTTAACATTTAGTTTAACTTAACTGTTATAGTCGTACATCTGCATATTTAGTAGCATTTCACTTATGTAGTTTAACTTCAAACTTCGTACTTTACTTTACTTTTTTTTAAAATTAATTTAAAAATAAAATATAAATAGCTAGCTTATATATATTTCTAGCTTCCCTGTGGAATCGAAATCTAGGACTCCATTAGAGCCCTATATTACTTGAACGATACGTATACTTGCGTTATATGAAAAAAAAAGATTGGGAGTTTAAAAGAGATTTTAAAGATAAATTATTTTCATTAAAATTACATTATTATTTGGGTTACATTGCATATTTATTATTAATTTAATCCCAAGTTTATGTGCATCGCCCGCTAACCCATGCAATGCTCGCACAATTCCTTACAGATTCTCTCAAAATCTCCTCTTTAATCCTCAAAATCTCCTCTTAGATTCTCTCAAAATCTCCTCTTTAATCTCTCCAAAAAGGTAGAAATCTATATTTCTACTCCTATTCTAAGATCCCTAAATATTCTATCTATTTTCTTGTCTTCCTCCTCTCCTTATGAAAGGCGTCAAGCCCCTCTTTTTAAAGAGAAACAAAAACCACTTTTTTTTCCAAGAGACACACCTCTTCACTCCAAAAGACACATCATTTCATCCAAGAGCCTTTCCAAGTGTCTAGATTCGTTGAATCACTCATTGGGGCGTGCATAGTCATCTAGAACTTTCCAAAACAATTCCAGAACTACCAAAAGTTTTCCAAAATAGAGACACATCATTTCATCCAAGAGCCTTTCCAAGTGTCTAGATTCGTTGAATCACTCATTGGGGCGTGCATAGTCATCTAGAACTTTCCAAAACAATTCCAGAACTACCAAAAGTTTTCCAAAATAGTCCAAAACCGTCCAAAACCATTTATGGCACCTAAGCGTCAGTTTTCGCTGCTTACGCTTCATTTTCACGTCATCACTGGCGCTTAGGCACTAGTTTGGGGGCATAGGCGCCACTCTGTGCGCAGCTCCACCGTTTCACCTCATTTAGCTCCGTTTAAACTTCGTTTCGCCCCGTTTCAGTTTTGTATACCTACAAAATAAACATTTTATTTAAAGTGTATTTTTATTCAAAAATATGTGATAAATGTAAAAGAGATTAAGCATAGGAAGACATACCAAATTGTGTCGGGTTAGAATTTTTTATCTTGCTCGTTTTGACTCCAAATTGTAATATTTTTGTTTCTTTTTCTCGAAAAGTCTATTTCTTATACTTGAAAGTAAAATTATGCAAAATATCTTCCATTAAAGTACAATATCATTAATTTATCTAAAAAATGAGCATAAAATGTATATAAAAAAGTAGTCATTTTTAGGTGTATCAGCCCCCAAACAAGATCTAGCCAACACTGATTAGTTACTCCATTATTTTGATCATGAGTCTAGTAATTCATAAATAACTCATCTGTCGTTAAAGATAACTAATAACAATTTTCTTAAATATTCCGTATTTTTTATAAACACTTAATGTGTTGTGAACCATCCAAGTAAATTACTTTCTATCTCCTGGTTTGTGATATCATCTTTAACTAAGTACAACGAATGTAAAAATAAATTGTTAGCATGATGAAAAAAAATATGGATTAGCCATCATAATATTTCACCTAGAAGAATGAACTATTAATAGAAATTAGTGGCTTATTTAATAAAGGGTTGAACTTCATCGCAATTTAAAAGAACATAAAGTATCACTGCTTGAAATTCCCGATAAATTAGATAACATGATGTGCATCTCCCTAATGCTTCAACAATCTACTGAAAAAAAGAAAGTGTTGTGGGTGGCACCACACCCAATGACGTGGACTCTTCTCGCACAAAATAACAAGAGCAGAATGTGGTAGTCTCCTACAGTAAATATGTCTCACATATGGATCCTTGTTGTACTTTATTCTTGACAGTTCATTTTAGTTTATTCAAAAATATGTAATGTAATTATTTCATAATGTTTTTTACGAATTAGTTGTTAGAAATTTTATTCACTAAATTATTACTAGCGCCTCTCAAATGGATACATTCATCAATATTGTACTGGTCCAGTAAGAAAGGCCTCATGTGGTAGTTGTACCGGCAAAATGCTCCTTGGAGTTGAAAAACTAAGTGGGCATATTCTTTCAAGCTTGCATAGTATTATCAGAATGTTTACTTCTAACAGTCGTATGTTAGAAACATTCAAACGAGTTGCACAAATCTAATTGAAGAACACACTACTTTCAATTAGTGGATTTAAAATATCACTTGACAAATAGTTAAATGGGGTTGATAACAAATTTTGAAGAAAAAATTGACAATTGTGGCTTTTTCATTCAAAATACTTTTTTGGTCTCCACATAAATACGACGACTTAAATTTGAAGCATATATATTCAAAAATTTCAATGTTTGTAGTCATTCACAAATTGATCTACGATGTGCCAAATTAAGAGAATATTTTGCTTTCTGACTCAAAAGCTTGTCAGTAATAGTTTCCTAAATCTCCTGCTCTCGCCTTCTGCAAATCTCATTCAAATATAGTTTGGCATTCATGTTATCTTTAGTTTTTCTCTTAACATCCATAATAGTGTTGAATATATTGTAAAAAAAAAATTTCTCTATGTGCATCACATCAAGATTACGCTCCCAAAAAATAGATTTCTTTGATCAGTTATGAATAAGACTAATGCCTGATGGGTGATGTAATGGTAGGTCAAGACAAACAGTAATATTCGGAATGACATTGATAGTCTGAATTAAATCTTCTCTAAATACTACTAGAGGTGACGTTGATTTCCCAATTTTGTTTTTATTTATTGCACTTTTGTTCCTTCTGAAGGAGCGTCCAGAATCTAAAAACAAACGGTGATAGTCAGACCATGAATTCTTCATGTCATGTTGAAGTGCGAATGCCTCAGATGAATTATTGCAATATGGACATGCTAACTTTTTTGCAGTGCTCCAACCATATCACATTTCATACGCTGGAAAATCACTTATTGTTCACATCAACATTACTTTCATCATAAAACTGTGTTTCATTGTAACATCATAAGTCTTGATACCTCTCTCTAATCTGCAACTCAAATGTCGTTGACTACATGTATACATGAATGTGACCTTTAGGACTACCGAGACTTGAAATAATCAAGGTAAGAAATAAGAAGGGTGATGCCATGCACATCTTGGCGGGTGGGGTGGGGAAAATTGTAAGATATAATGATCATTAACTAACAAGAGTAAGGAGTCGTGGTATGACAGTACGCTCATAAGCCATCTGAGCATAAGCATAGTCTCATGTTTTGTGGTTCCACAGCAAACTGGGGAGTTAAATGATAAAAATTTTTCTATGTCGCTCAATCTGCAGGATGACTTATTGAATTGATATCCCCTAACTTACTACAATGCCACATCACATGTGGAGTATCACGCCTGGAAGCAAATAATCTCCAAAGATGTGAAAAAAGCTGTAGATGGAAGAGACACTTGTAAGGAACTTGTTTCTATCTCTTTTTTTTATTATTATTTTGAGGTTTAAATATAAAAAAAGTACAAAATATGCAATGACTCTTTGTTACACTGGACTTTTAAAGTAATATGCAATCAATCACACAAGAATCAATCTTCTCTATTTTCATCTCTAACTTGGAGATCAATTTTTTGTCCAATATAAGTCTTCTTTCATAAATGTTGCAAACTGATTGAAATGCTCTAGGGGCATATTAAACTCTGTCTTAATTTTTAGCATTTTAAGGGCTACATATAACTCAGAATGAGAAATTCATCCCTCCCACAACAGCCTTTGAGCAGCATTTAGTAAATCAGAAAAAGTTTTAACCTCCTGATTTGGTGTCTCTTCCAGTAGTTTGTTTGGTAATGCAGCATTGTCCCATCAAAGATCATCTCTTCAAATCTATTTGAGTGAACCAAGTGGAGGATCATAGCTCATCAAAGGAACCAAGTTGAATGTTGCAAGTTCAACCACCCCATGTGAAGTACAAATCCAGTAATCAGGCTGAAACCCCCGATGATAAAAACCATATCTTATTTCATCAGGTGTTAATTGTGCTTGGTTATCGTGTTTTGAGCATGGACATCAAATTCTACACTTAGATAAGATGAAAGTTGTGATGCTGCAACCATGAATGCCTCGACACCATTCAAAAACTCCTAGGTCATCCTTTTTCTATCCGTATAAAGTGTGT
Organism: Phalaenopsis equestris; assembly: GCF_001263595.1. NCBI lineage: Eukaryota > Viridiplantae > Streptophyta > Magnoliopsida > Asparagales > Orchidaceae > Phalaenopsis > Phalaenopsis equestris. The sequence goes on along the minus strand of NW_018164951.1, from coordinate 3,289,904 downwards.
TGTTCATAAAAAAATTAGATGTATGAATATCCATGTGTGTCTTCAAACCTGAGAATAATCACCACATTGTAAAGTGCTTTCAACTAAATATATTGTATTTAATTATTATAGAAGATCGACTGATGAATTTGTAACAAATTGTGGTCAAACATGATAATATTCAAAATGTTAACAACCTATTGAGGCTGTTAGACCTATCGAAGGTCGATAATTGGCAAACATATATCCATGTTTTACCTCTAATAATGACATCATAGAACATAATGTTTGAAGTGAATATTACTTTCGAAGAATGGAAGTTAGATTTCTCATTTGATAATGAAGTGAACAACACTCTCACATTGTACAAAATATTTCCTTCCCAAAATTTATTTAAATGTGTGAAAGTAATCTAGTTAAAAGTTGTGAAGATAAAGATGCTTAGGTTTATGATTGACTTTTCACTTGGAGACTAAATATGACACAAATTTATATGTGTGAGGGCTAGTATAGCTACACCCTACAGTGACATACAATATTAGAGGGAGCTGTCTTAATGGATTGTGAATTAATGTTCGACTGATTAATAATCTTCGACGAAACTAACATTGCTAAAATATTAAACGATCCGACTTGTAGTAGACCCAACCGTGGATTTTTAACATAAGGATATCAAATTTGATAATAATCAACATATTATAAAAGGAGTGAACAATTTAGATAGCTCGAACAATGACAATCACTCAAAAATTAAATGCTTTAATTTTGACTTGGGTAAAGAGCGGATCGAAATAAACCACCCAAGTTTGATCCAGAAATTTTGGATCAATTTTCTTTCAAGCATACCACAATTAAGCTCGAAGTCAGAACATTAACAACTTATTGAGACTGTTAGGACTATTAAAAATCGATAATCTGTCTTAATTTATTTTAAATTTTCGGTTCTAATGTTGTCTGTCACCATAGCTACACCAGGCCATACACGAGTATATTTCTTTCACATTTTACATTCCAAGTAGAAAGCCAATCATCAATCGAAGCATTCTAGTCTCCGCAAACCTCATACGCGCTTGGCTGTCCATCTAAAAATATATTTTTTTAGAAATAAATATTTCATCTGATGTAAGAGTTTTCACTCCATACTCAAATGCAAAGTCTAATTTTTATTTCCAAAATAAAAATTCACTTCGAAATCTCATCTGCATTGTCAAAATGGGAATTGCAGCAATGCAAAATAGATATCACCTAGGTCTGCCTCTGCTTCTCAATTGTCTCTTTATGTATTCCAAAGAGTGACATCTAATATTTTTTTTTATTTTTTCATTGATGCAAGCCTACATGAGCTTTCAACCTCCTCTTCTATATAAAAAAAAATGACATATTCAAAAATTCAGATATCTCACCATTTCTAACATTCTTTGCATTTTAAACTGCGAAGTCTAACATTCATCAAATACCAACACATACATAAACTTTCCTGCTTGGGCAGTCTCCCTTCATGAGAAGAGAACCATCAAATCTAATTGTTAGATATCACCTACCTTTCAACTTATCTAGTCAAAAGTTGTGCACATGCATTTGAGGTAAGCTTTTTAGGTGGTCAAAAGTTCAAATTGTGGTATATTATATAAAATGTGAATGGCATTTAGTTGTTGGATATGTAAACACGTATGAATTGAGGGGTATGTGTGTACATGCTTCATATATTTGAATGCTTACTTCATCTTGCTTTTTAAATTATATATATATATATATTCTTCCAATAAGATAAATTGGATATAATACTTTATAGTAAATAATAAAGGATAAATAAATAATTTTAAGAATTTAAGAAAACTTACAAACAATAATATTAAATAAAAAATGCAATATTTAATAAATAATATTAAATTTTAATCATATTTTCTTCTAAACAGCATTTAATCAAACTTTTTTTTTACATTTATACCTCTCAAAATTTTCATGTCACATCAAAAATATAACTATTTTAACTGTGAAATACACATTTTCATGAATAGGTAAGATGGCATATATGCAAAAATTGAAGTTTTGTGGTTATATATGTAAATGCATATGAATTTAGTGATATGTATGTAAATCCTCCAAAAACATCTCATTGAAAAAGATCAAGCTAAGCATTTTTTACTTTCTCATTTAATGGCTTTTATGAAGGAAATATTTCTTCAAATTTGCATTAATAAAAACAATAATAATAAATTAGATTAGATGAATTACTATGGAATATTATTTTAAATTTATCTTGGATTTAAAATTATCATAGATCTTGAACTAACCTTCCTTCTATTGTGTTTTGGTTTATTTGGGTTTCTAGTAACTCTGTTAAGCAAAATGGTGAGGTTTTTACTTTCATGAAAACTTTTGCGATGATCTGTTCTTATATTTATAAAAGTATTTCTATGAATAATTTAAAAGAGAATACTAAAAGATATATGATTTTTGTTGTTATTAATCATTCTATTTCCTTTAATATTGTTGCTAGTTCTTGTTGAAATAAAAGGTGGATCAAACCTTTTCTTTTTTTCCTTAAAATTAATTCTGATGGCTGTTGTAAAATGAACTGTGCGGGAGTCGGTAGAGTTTTGAGGGACTGGAATGGTGTTGTTTTATATTAGTCTGTCGTCCCTGCTTTACATGTTTCTTTTATTGTGGCTGAGGCTGATGCTATTATTTTTTTCTGTGATGCTTGCGAGAAAGATGAGATAGAATAATATTATTTTGGAAATTGATTCTATTACTCTTTGGAAAGTGTGCAAATTCGATATGGTGTGTCTTGGAGTATTAACTTGAAGGTTAAGAAGATCAAATCAATGACTAAAGATCATCATATTTATTGGTCTCATACTAAGAGAGATGGAAATGCAGTTGTTGATTGGGCTACTAAGCGAAGATCTCTTCTGAGTGCTCCATTTATTTCTAATATTTTATCTGATGATCTTAATCGTTTAATAATGTCGAACGTTTAGTTTAGGGTGTGTTTGGTGGGTGTGTTGAGTTGTATTTTATTTTTATTTTTATTTTTTATTTATTTTTCTTTTGGAAAGAGAACTTTTTTTTGGGCCAATTTTATAATTTTTTTTTTTATGAAATAAAATAAGAGCCTGTGCTCTTTATTGAAAAATCTTGCACCACCAAAGACACTGAACTCGTCAATTGAAGTCATCTATTTATTTTTTTCATTAAAATTGAGCTGAAAATTATTAAAAAAATTAAAATTATTCCTATTTTTAATATAATTTTAAATTTCTAACAATTATTAAAATTTAAATTTGATGCATTTATTTTTCTTCAGTTTTCTCAAAGCATCACAAATCCTTAGGGTTCTGACTAGGGCCGTTAATGATCCCATTTCGAGTCGAGTTGGGGCTAGCTCAAAATTGACTAAAATAAATTTGATAAAAAAAAGTTTGGCTTGTCGCGCCTCTGCTCTTTTATTTCAATCCTATCTCGATTTGAGTCAAAATTTGAATCAATCTTCGAGGTAATTAACGATCTTCGAGCTAAATTTATCAAATTAACAACCCTAACATCACAAGGGCTGTTCGTGATTCGATTCTGAGCAGAGCTAGAGTCGGCTCGAAAAAAATTCCGATCCAAAATTTACTCTCGTACCTCAACTCATTTATTCCGATCTGATCTCACAACTGGAGCCCGTTGTTAACTTAATTTTTCTGGCAACCTTATAGCATTTATTAATTTTGCCGTTACAGACCAAATCAACTGATACGGATAATTAAACTTTTTAATATATTTTTACAGCCATACTTTATTTCATTTTGTTTTTTTCTTGTTTTGTAAAATGAATTTTATCTGTTGGAAATTGTTAAAAGGCTCATATGAACGTTTCTCTTGTTTTGAAAATATATTTAAATGTTTGGATAAGCGGGTGGAGGACGGGTTGGGTTCAGGTCAAATAGTTTCATATCGGGTCAATTTTAGGTTAGTTTCGAACCAAACCTGGAAACCCACCTGATTTGACACCCCTATAGCTAACTTGAAAAATTAGACCAATGTTTTCGGCATGCTAAGATATTAAAGGTCACATCTTTCAATTATCTTATGGAGAATAACCTCAACACTATTAGTACATTGACCGACACAATACCTAACTTGTGCATATTTTTTTAAACTGAAATCTAAATACAAGACATAGTATTGTCTCCTTCCCTCAACTTATCCAGTATAAACTGAAGTAGGACAACATGCCCTTGAATTTGAAAGTTTTCTATACTTAATTTCTCTTCATCTTTTTTTATTGTCTGCATGTCACGGGGAACAAGGTAGAAATTTAGCACCACAGTGCGACGAATCAACCATATAGTTTGTCTTGATGGCTCTGTTGTTATGAGGAGAGTTCGAAGAGTTAGAAGAGAGGAATCACAAGCCGACATTGGGAAAATTGTATTAAAGAGTGCATTTTAGGTTTTCTATTAGGTTTTGGCCTCATACTGAGTGTGAGGGTGAAGAGAACATACTAAGGAGAATATGGTTCATTCATTTAATTTCTTTTCTTGTATTATATTTTATGTACTTTTGTTTTTGTAATGAAAATGTTTTATTTTATTTTGTAATGATGAGAGATTGATTTTGCATGCTTTGGATTCATGTATCTAAACAAGATTCAATGAAATACTGGGTTTTACGGTTTAATTGAAGTGCATCTGCTCACTCTATTTCCAACTTCATTTATTACATGTAATGGTCACACGTGCTTAAAATCTTATGTAATTTTGAAATATCGACAGGGTCCAGATAGAACATAGGAGTTTAGTGACTAGAATTCGTTGGAATACACATATATCTACTAAATTTTAACAATCAATATTAAAAATTAGGTTTTCAATTTTTTTAACATAATACATTTACATACAGTGAAGTGTTTTTAAATGATTAGGGTTTCTTATTATCAATAGTGTTTAGAAATCGATATTATTGTTGATCGACAATGAATTTTGCCAAATATGTGGGTGTGTTTATTTTCTTGCAAAATTTTTTCTGTAATTTTGTTTGAGATCAAACTCCTACGTTCTGACTGTGGAGTATTTATTGAAAGTCAGCAAACACAAAAAATTATTTGAATTAGGTTTCAACAAGACTGGATCTATATTTCACACCTAAATTTTCATATTTATATGCATAACATTTTGGTGTTTTAAATTTATGCATGAAGTTAGATATTTCATTTTTAAAAGCAATAGTAGTAAGATTCTTTATGTGATATCAAAGATTTGATTCACATGTGTGTAAATATCAAAGTTTGATAGTGAGATATACAAATATATAAAAAAATATTTTTCTTTTTAAATTCACTCGGGTTCCACGCCCTCGCTTCATTTATTTGAAAAAAAAATATTTATTATAAAAGATCTTATTTGTAAAATATTATAAAATATCAATGAAATATTATAAAATATCAACAACACATTCATCAAATATTAATCAATAAAATATCAATGATGTAAAATATTAAAAATCCCTTTAAAATTTCTTATAATCAAATCATTAGTTTGAAATTATCTAATATTTTGTTCTATAAGTATGAATAAAGCATGCATCCATGGACTAATACCACTCAAATGAATAACTTTTAAAGGAGATTGTGTGTGCAAAATAATACAATTTGAATTATTTCTTAATCATATTCAAATAATGATCAAATAGTGTTTAATTTGAATTTTATGATATTTATAATTTAATATCATTTGAATCACATGTGAATATTATTAAAACATTGATGGAACATTATTTTAATCATTATTGATTTTTCTTAGCTTATTTTAATAGAGTTTACCTATGACCAAACATTATTGGTTTGATATTTTGATTATGTATTGAAAGCTATTAAAATTGGTTTAGCGGTTTGATCTGATGTTGATTTGACTTGGATTAGATTACTTTTGGAACCGTTGGGTTCTTTCAGACAATCCGATCAATATGACTGGGGGTCTTTTTGGGCAGTTACAACTTATTAATAAGTTGTTGATAAGCTGCAAATAAATAATTTGATGTTAAAAAAACTACGTTGATTTCAGAGCTTTGAAAATATGGCTTTTGAAAAAACTGTGAAAATATAGTTTACTCAAATTGTCAAAAACGCGCTGCACCAATGAAGCTGCCCCAAATGGGGCCAAAGTTTGCTGAAATGATAACTTTTTATGAATTTTAGTTGAAATTTTATTTGAAAGTTGCTTTGACATTTATATCTTGTTTTCAAATACGTGTGAGGTTATGAAAATTTATTAACAACATACAAATTAAAAAAAAAAGAATTTCTAAATTTCTAGCTCTATATTTTCCAAAAAGAAGCGGAGGGAAATTCAGCGGGCCAGAAAGAACAAACAGCGGTTGGTGAGATTTGATCTCCGCCGTGCGATCAACAAAACTCTCCTGTGCCCTCAGATCAATATTGTACGGTCGATGGGGGCAATGGATTAAAAGCGATCCCGAAAATCTGAGCTTAGGCGCTAACCGCCAACGTGCGCGATCCATGAGATAATGGCTGACCGCCAGCCACGTGGCGATGAAACCGAGTGCGCCGCCGAGAACGACCGCATAAATAATATTAAATTTCAAGACTTTCCTTTTCGTACTCGCCGCCGCTTGTTTAGATGGCTACCAGTCTTTTATTGGATTTCCATTGATAACCCCGTTAAATTCCAAACAATTGCGGACTTGCCCTTACTATTCCAGCAGTTTTCCGTTAAAATTCCAAAGTATGATGTTGCTTAAATTTATTAAATTTAAAAAAGTCATCTTTGTCTGTTGGATAATAGCATTGTCTTTCAACCAATACTTTTTTTTTTTTGTATTTGTTAATAAATTCTGTCAAAAAAAAATTTTTGAATTATAAAATATAAGCATTTGCAATTTTCACTACTAAATTCATATTTATTCATATATCAAATATATAAATTTTAATTTTTACATATAAATTAGTTTATTGATGAAGAAAAGACTAATCTAAACTGATCCGTGCTGAAAAATTCACGATGGTAAAGTAATGGAACGAGAATTTAACACATACTCAGATGAAATGAAAACAACTAATGAAATAGAAAAAAACAGTGATGACTCCAGAAGTTTACGTGGAAAACTCGTAAAGGGAAAAAATCACAGGGTCTGGCCCAGTTATAAAAATTCACTATAGATTGATGCAGAGACATATTGCCCCATATACGAGATATTATTACTAGATTTTCAGATTACAACGTCGTCTGACGGTGTGCGGTCAGCGGTGGTCGACGACAGCTAAGAACGATCAACGTTGGTTTACAGAGGTCAGCGGTGATCGACGGTGGTTGACGGCGGCTGTCGGAGGTTGATGGAGGTCGGCGGTGGTCACTGACGGTTGGCGGTGGTCGAAGACGATCGACGATGACATAGATGATGTTGGACTTGAGTTCATTCTCAATGCCTTAAGTTCTCTCTCAAGCCTCCTCCTCTCATGTGAGGGGTGGGGCTCTATTTATAGTGTTTTGGGTGTAATTAATACAAGAATATGAACCATTTTAATCGGATGGTACGAAGAACTTTCCTCAATCGAATGTTGTTTGATGGACATTTGTGTGCCTTAACGATGTCAGAATTGAGCAATCTTGGGTTCGTTGGATTCTTCTTGTCGACACACTTGATTCGACTATAAACTCGCTGAATTCAACATTCGTTTGATCATTCAAATGTGTCAAAAAAACTTCCAAGAAGGATTTAATTGCTTGACATGGGCTTAATTTGACTCTGGTTGGAATAACCTTGATATCATTAGTTCCGTCTCATCAAATCGGTCAGTTTGACTATAAGTTTGCTGAAATCGGAGCTCTGTATGACTTTTAATTGAAGTTTGAATATTTCTAGCTCAAAATGTTGCATCGAGATTCGTGTCATGCCTCAAGATTCGTGATGGATGATGAAAATTTGCTGGTGGTGCATCAATAATAATGATGTTATTTTATATGAGATGAAAGTTTTGAATGGTAGAATTATAAAAAAAGTAAAATTTAGGCTTAAAAGATAAATAATTATATAACAATTGAGTTTCCTGTATTCGATGCCTGTTAAAATTATTATAACAAGAAATATAATACAAATTTAAACTATTTAAAATTATTGTAAAAAGAAATATAATATAAATTTAAATTATTAATTACAGATCACGCATATTTTGAAGTAAATTGAAAAAATGTTATTTAATATCATAAAATTTCAATTTGAATATCAAGATTAAAAATTGATGTGTCTTCTTCTATTTATTTTTATTTTATCTGTATGTATGTTGAATCTTCATCAAATACAAACACAGAATTATTATTTTTAACACGACGAATGATCCAACACGCAACAACATTTATACCCCCCAAACCTTTTATATAATTATATCACATCAAAACTAATATCATTTTAGCTTTTAAATTTTAAAATACACCTTTTCATGTTGGCGTTTATGTAAAATTAAATTTTTAGTGTTAGGTGTGTTACTTTCCCTTAATTTTAGCATGCTATCGAGCTATTTGTATTGATGCATGTTAGAGAATTCACAATGGTAAACTAATGAATTGTCGTATTGACATTATATGAGAATTTAACACACTTGAATAAAATGAGAATAACAAGTAGAAACACCCAAAATTTTTACATGAAAAACTCCAAAAGAAAAAAAAATCAAGGGACCTAATACGATCAGAACGATCCACAATGAATTGTTGATTAGACGTGCAGGTGCTCGTCCCACCGGTGGGAAATGATTACACAGTTCTTTAAAGTACATGTTCGTTGTACTATGGTTGTTAGTGGCAATAGTTGGGAATAATTACTGAAATCAGTACACAATTTTTTAGGTGTGTCACTCCACTACGTAATTAATGGTGCATTGCTCCCTTGGGTGCTTCGCTGTTCTATAACACACGTTGAGATTTCGAAGGGAATTTCGTTGTAAGGAGCAGATGATGTCCAATGATGGTCGATGGTGATCGAGCAGTGGTCGACGATGACCGATTAATGGTGGTTGATGTTGCAGGATTGGGAGGAGTTCACCAGGTTTTGGGTGCAAGAATGAGACTGAAATTTGGCTCCTTCTCCATGCTTCAGTCTGCGTCTCACTTAATATCTATGTCTCAATTTAAAAAGCCCAGGTTGTAGACAAGAAAGAAATTCAAACCACCCAGATCGAACGTCCTGTGAACGTTCCCTTGAACAGACGGTGTTACATAAACATTTATATGTCTTAATGATGTCAGAATTAAGTGACATTGAGCTTGTTAGATTCGTTTTATTGAAAAACTCGATTTGATTATAAGTGTCAAATTAGGAATCTATTTGAACCTCCAATTATGTAATGAAAGCTCTAAAAGTAGCTTAATAATTTGATGTGAGCTTGATTTGACTCAGATTGGAACAATTTTGATATCGTTTACATTCATCCAATCTAGTCAGTCAGTTTGATTAGAAATTTGTTGAAATGAGAGTTTTGGATTACATTTAATATTAGTCTTAATATTTCTTGCTCAAAAAATTATCACGACCATTGTAACTAATGATTGAAATTTGTTGATGACATATCATCTATATTTATAGATTTATAGGTTATTTATTATGAATGGATAGATAAATTAAGCTCCTAAAATAAAATAGAAAATATAATAATTAAATCCTCCAGGGCATAACCGAATAACTCGGAAAGAATTATGACAAGCCAACGCTTATTGAAAAATAAATGCAATTTTAATAGTCAGCAATAATAGCTAACAACATTAATTAATTAAAATAAAATAAATAATTAGCCTTGTATGGAGATCTGCTCACCGCCGCATCCCAATAACCGAATATTGTGAGGTAGCACTGTCAGAGGTTAAGCTTAACTAGGCGGTGAGCTCACTCCAATACCCCGCGTTGCCTCGCCGACAATGCTACTCGCTTTCGAAGTCGCCGCCAAGGACAGCAAGCATTTAGGCCACATGAACCACGTACTAGAAAGCTAAAATTAAATTTCAAGAAATTTATAGTCTTTTTTTAAGGAATAAAATTTGAGTGCATTTAATAGGATAGTTTTTTATTTCATTTTGATAAAATTTAATTTTATTTTAAAAAAATTAACTAAATGTAATGTGTTGACAACATATCTGACTATTTATGATAATGACTCGATAACAATCATCACTGTTTTTTGAACAACACCTTCTTCTGCAGCAGCTTCACAAATTTTCACAATTGTTTATTCAAGCAACTGAAGGTACCCCAAAAGGAATCTTAAATAATTTTTATCTTATATTTTTGTTTTTTATATTTATTTTTATTTTTAAAAATATATTAACTTGATGTATTCTATTATGTATTCTTATATTTTTTATTTTAATAATAATCAAAATAATTTTTAAAGATTTGAAGAGTTTTTTAAAAAAATATCTAAATATATTTTTAATTTGTCAAACATATTTATTTAAATATATTCTTAATAAAAGTCATCCAAATGGCTTCCTAGTTTATTATAATAATCAGGCTAGATAAATATCTATTTTCTTCGATTTAATTCATTAAGGTTAATCATATGATATAAACATATAAAAAATATATAAAATTAGTTATAAATATGTATGCATGTATGTATGTAAAATTTTACTAGCATTTAAATTTATTTATGAAAGATTCATTCTCATTAGAGAATCTAATCATTTGTTTAATGACAAATTAAAAACCAGATGTCACAACAGTAAGGATGAAAACAATGTAAATTTAATTTCAATAGCATTGCCAAAGTCTCACTACATAATTTAAGCTGGTTTTAATATTAACTTTCTCTTTCATCTTGATATTTTATTATTTTTTTCAAGAAATTTGGACACGGCATCAACAAATTTTCATCATCTGATATGAATTTTGATGCATTACACGAATTTCAGGCAATCTTTTAAGTAATAAACATTCAAACATCAATTAAGGCTCTGCTTTCAACAAACTAATATTTAAACAGATCGGATCGAAGAGACAAACCCAATGATATCAAAATTAGTCTTATCCGAGTCAAATTAAGCTTATATCAAGTCATTAAACCACACTTGAAAGTTTTTCAGACGTGTTTAGGAAGTGAATCAAATGTACAATCTAGCAAGTCTACAGTCGAATCGAGTGTCTCAACAGGACGAATCAAACGAGTCCTAGCTTGCTCAATTCTGACCTCGTTAAGACACTCAAATGTTCATCAATGATCAAACATCATATGATCGAGGAAGCTATTGGAAACGTTCTATCAAATTAGTTCATATTTCTGCATTAATTACAAATAGAAGACTATAAATAGAGTCACACCCCTCTCATGTAGGGGAGTTAACTTGAAACTTGAGAAAGAACTTGAAGCTTGAGAAAAAACTTGAAGCTTTGAGAAGAAGCTGAAGTTCAACATCATTGCCGACCACCGCAGACATCCGTCGACCCTGCCGACCGCCATCGACCATCACCTGATTGCCTCCACCGATCGTCATCAACAGTCATCCACTTCTTACAACAAATTCATTGGCACGCCAACTTTGAAATTCAGAAGACTTTGTAACATTTTTCCGTCTGTGGGATAAATGGTTTTTGAAATCATCAAATTATAGTGGATTTTTACAATTGACTATGTGGTTTTTTCCTTTTACGGATTTTTCATGTCAAAATTTTTGGTGTCACTACTGATTTTTTTTACTTTTATTTGAGTGTGTGATGAAACTCGTGTAACACTAAGACGATGATCAATCACTCGAATTTTCTAGCCCGCATCAAAATCAAACAAATAATAAAATCATAAAAAATGATTTATTTTTGGTGAACATAAAAGTTTAATTTTTATGCTTCAACCGAAGTTACAAAATTTTAAAATTTTAAAATTACAAATATAAGGGTTTATTATTATTATTATTATTATTTTATTTTAGTTCTTTTGATTTATTTTTTATATATATAAGCGTTGAATCCCAAATTATTTTAGAATAGACACACTTCGAGAATTAGAAAATGAAAAGAGAAAAAAGAGAGAAAGACTGTCAATTCAAGAAGATGAGCGTGTCAACCATTATTCATAGAACACACCTTATTCCTAATCATATGTGACTTGAATTAACATTGACATTGTTACCTTACTCTCTTGTCAGTTAGAGGGTAAGATTGGTCTTTTTCTATAATCCTGAAGCGAGTAATCTAATCACAAATCTAATACAAATAAATGGACTCAACTATCATGACTACTCGTGATGGTTGAATCTAACACCTAACAAGATATATTTGACTTTTATCTATGGTTGACGATCTCATGTGCCTTGGTTGGTTATGTAACCCAACTGATTTTATCGACTGTCTATGTACAATAGATTTATCGATCAGTTAGGCGGATGCAATGAGTTAGCCAGCCAGTTAGGCTTGATTGATGATCCTCCATGTAAAATTTAGATCAACAATCTAGGTGAACTTCTTGATCCTTATAAGATTTATGCTCACATTTTTCTCATATAAAACATGGGTACTATATGAATTCATATTGAATTTCAATTTAGATTACTTGACAAAATCCCCCCCACCGCAAATTGAGGGTTAGAACATAATTTTGGGGAGTTTGTTTTAATTTTCTTTATATGGACCGAATTTTACGGAGACCATAAAAACTAAAAAAATATGTCAATTTCAAACCAATCACAATTGAAATTGATGCAGAAATTAAAAGGAAAAAAACACTGTGAAAACCGATAAGATCCACAGCTGCTGATGGTAACATTTATGAGTCATCACAACCGTCCATTTTGGACGGTTCAGCTCGTGGGATGATCTCAGCGTTTGGCTGCCAAAAGAATGAGTCATTTTTATTTAACTTAACATTTCCTGCTCATCTAAATATTATTTAAAATTAGAGAATTTACATTCACGCTACAACTTCTTTTATATTTATATAAATAACCGTATATAATATTTTAGTAAACCAATAACTATTCATACATACATACATACATACATACATACATACATACATACATACATACATATATATATATATATATATATAGACACACATATTACGCTAATTTTATGCATTTATATATCTATAGTCTAAAATCTAATATATACATTTATAGCACTTGTCGCTTTTGAATCATAAATCTACTTACAAAATTATATATTTCATCTTTTAAAAATGATAATTTTATGTAATATTAAAATTTAGAGTGCTATATTTATAAATATGAATTTTTTTTGTTAGATAAGTAAATATGTAAGTATTGTATGGTATGTATATAAATGCCCTTTTTTTGTAATATGATGTAAAGTTTATTTCGATTTTATAGAGAAGAATTAAAATATAGAAAAATATATTTAAATTGTATGATATCTATGTATATCCTTTTGAAATAATATATATATGAAAATACAGTAATTAATAGCAAAAATTTCAATTTGATACGGTGAGATTGTGTGCGTTAGGAAACGCTGTCTTCTTTTGCCACAGGATTACTCTGCGGTCTTTTTCAGTCCCTCTGGTTTTGCTTCTTTCTTTCCACCCGGAGAAGGAGAGAGGAAATAACACTGAAAGAGAGGCAAAAATAGGAAGAGCTTGAAACTCTGCAATCTCCATTTTTTTCCAAAACTGTTTTTTTTTTTTCATTCTGCACTCAAACGCCGCATCAGTTGCAGAAGAAGAAAAGCAGAAAGAAGGGGAAAAAAGGGGGGCAATTTTACGGTAGGGCGGAACCTGCAATCTAAAGATTGTTTCTTGTCTGCTAATTTTTCAGATCAAATTTCAACCTTTTTCCTTTATTTGATTGGGTTGAACAGACCAATCTTTCATTCTCCTTCCGTTCCGCTGGAAATTCGAAACCCCCTTGCGATTGTGGAAAGTAACGATATTCATTTGAGAAAAACCTATTCTTGATCTCGATTCCGGTTTCTCGCTGGATATCGGCGATCGCTGTGGGCTCGATGGCGGGCAAATCCATCTCGTTGGATTACTGGAGAAAGTTTTTCCGCAGTGCGAACTCGGATATATTTGAGGTGATCGAGCAGGCGATCGTCGTTGCGGCGGTGGATTGCCCAAAGGAGTTCAGGAGCAGAAGGGATCGGATTGCTGAGAAGCTTTTCACCTGCAGGCTTTCTCGTTGCTTTGGGTGCAATAACGTTGAGCTTCAGATTCCTGATGATGGTGAGGAATTGGGGGAAGAGGAAGGAGGAGGAAGCGTTAAGAGGGAGGTGGGTGAGAAAAGCAGTAAAATGGATAGCTGTAATGGCGAGGCTGAAGATTTGAACAGGGTAGGTTTAAGCAATTATAGCTATGATGAGGCCGAGGCTCTTACAGATGTGATGGAAGAGGAAACCCAGATGGTTGGGGAGGTCCTGAGGATAAAGGAGCTTCTCCGCAACAACCTTGATGAGGTTTTTCATCATTTTTTTTTTTTGTTGAAATTGTTCATTTAGCCTTTTTCTTAATCTTTATTTCTTGTGCAGTCTGATGCAGTGTTGTATGAATCTTTGAGGAGGTTGGAGCTGATGCACCTTTCGGTAGAAACTCTGAAGGTTAGTGTTGGATTGAATTTCATCTTTATATGAAATCATATAGTTTGGTGAGGGGAAAGGAGCATATTTTGGGCTTCTTCTTGTTTACTTGATTTGGTTGTCTTTTAATTTAGGCAACTGAAATTGGAAGGGCTGTGAATGGTCTGCGGAAACACAGCTCCAAGCAGATTCGCAACCTTGTTCGGACTCTCATTGAGTGAGTGTCTGGATCATATGGCTTGTTATTAACAGAATTGCCTAAAAATGGTTTCTTTCCCTGAAAAATCGAATCTTGGAATGATTATGGTTTGTTTTCAGAGATCGTGTTTTGTTTTTCTGATAAATTATCTTTAGATGTATCTTACTTGATTTATTTGTATATTTCATTTGTTATTTCTGTCTTTTGAGTTCATAGAGTGGGATAGTTTTGCTGTTTTTTTAGCCAGTTGGGAGGTTCTATTGATGTGAATTGTTTCAATTGCTTTGATTTATTTATATTATTTTCTTATATAATACTTATATCATAACGCACTGTAGAGTTTGATTGGATTGGTTATAGCTTTCAGCTTGATCACTGTGACGGTTTGGAGCTCAAATCAATCTGTTAATGGGTTTTATTTTTTTGTTTGATTTTTTTTAAAATTAAATTTTCAGTTATTATAATACCTTATGGGAGTAAAAATACTACTTTGATGTAATCTTCATTCACAGTGACAATCATCACTCATCACACACTAATCTTATTCCATTTTACTTATTGCAGAGGTTGGAAGGTGTTGGTGGATGAGTGGGTTAATGCTACAGCTGCAATTGCTGGTAAGAAATGCATAAAATGGTGATAAAAATGCTTTGTTTATTTATTTATTTTTTTTTATATGCACTCACATGTAAAGATTTAGACAAAATTATTCTTTGAATTTGGTTTCAGATCACTCTCCTGACTCTGTTAATCCCTCTACTGTGTATGAAGAGGAGGGGTTACCTTCTCCTCCAATGGATGAAGGAGCTCTATTAGTCACACAGACCACTTCTATTCCCCTTTCTGAGGTATTTATGATATCTACATTCATCTTTGTCTTCATCTGTTTTCTTTGAAGCATAGAATTTATGTTTGTAATGAGCTAACTGTGTTTCACATCTGCACGAACTGTCGTTCTTAAAGTTCTTCGATGGCATGGATGATGATGGAAGTAAGCATCCCAAGCCTTTTGCTTGTTATTTTTACAGAAATTTTTATATTTTCGACATCGTATTGAACCATCCTATATGAACTTTGCTTTAGATTTAAGGACTTCAGGGGACTTTATGAGTTTTGGAGATGTCGATAGACGCATTCCTCAAAACCGTGGACCTGTGCGACGGCAAGAGCCACCTCGGCCACCGGCCGTTCCCGTCGAAAGAACACCGGTGAGTAAGCCCGAAGATGTTGTCCGGCAAGCAAAGCCACATGCCATTCCTAGCACTCAATCAAAGCCACATCAAACCATTGTCGATAAGCCAAGCAAACCTTCTACTGCTGATTCTGGCCCAGGCAGACCTCTTAAACTATCCTCTGAACAAAAATCAAACACTCAGCTCTCTAATGTTCAGAGAAAGCTTTCTAACGGTCCTCAAGATGTAAGAAGTATTATAAATTTAAAGCCTTCAAGATGGAAGCTTTCTCACCATGATTAACCTGTTAATCGCCTTTGATTCGTGCAGAAATTGAAGAATTCTGACGAAGCTTCAGTCGATGCTAAGCTCGAGCAGGCGAAGAGGAGGCTCCATGAACGATATCAGCAAGCAGAGAATGGTTTGTTTTTCTGATTGTTTTTCTTAAAACTCAAGCTACCATGAATTCAACTTCCTTGCTGACTCATCTTCTCATTACTCAGCGAAGCGGCAGAGAACGATACAAGTAATGGAGATAAATGATCTTCCGAAGCAATCACATAACCAACGGCCGTCTAACATGAAGCCTAAGAACCAGTTCAGGAATTGGGCGAATGCGCGGCGATGATCTCGGGACAAAATTCCTTTACCTCTCTAGAGAAAGAGAATATAAGAAATTCTTATGTGAGTTTCAGAAGCTCCATTTGAGTTGAATTTCAAGTTATGGAACTTGATACTCTTTAATGATCACATTTTGAGATTAGTTCTATTGTTTGCAAGGTGAAATTTGAAAATAGAAACAGATCAGAGATGTCAAATTTACATTTTGCATAATAAACCTTTTTCTCTCATTATTGACCCCGAAAGATTTTCTTTTTTCTTTTCAAAATATCAACTTTTTGCTATAGATGATGATGTAACCGAGCACAAAAATGCAAACCTTTTAATCCATATAATTTCACATGTGACTTTGGCAATGCGGCATTTTCTTCTTTTGCTGAATTATTGGTTTCTCATCTGCTTGCCAGCTTTATGTTTAATCATATATATAATCAATTAATTCTTTTATTTACACATCATGACTGAGAAAAAAAAGGTAGGAAAAGAGTTTATTTTCATTTGTAAATTACATGTAGAAGGGTTTTGTGTTGAGTTTGTTTTAATCTTTTTTTTTTTTTTTTTTGGTGTTTGTTTTACATTTAATGCGATAGCTTTTAGTTGGCATAGACTTAGTCCAAGGTTTTTTTTTTAAGCAGGGGGTCAAACCTAAATATGGAAAATAGGCTGTGTCATATGGTAAGATTTGTTGACTAGATTTGGTCCAAATCCATAAGCTTTTGTTTTCTTATTTTATTTTAGGGGTTTTTTTTTCAAATATTTTTTTAGAAATTAATTTTAATTTCAAATTTAATATAAGAAAAAAAAAGGTGGAAAAGAAAGACTTTATATTCTGCTGAGTAAGATAATTCATAGAAGGAAAAATCAAATCTCACCAACTGTGGGAAGTTGGTGTTAAGATAGAATTCCATAGGCTAAGGCAAGCCAACCAAATTGGCATAAAATAAAATATATGTAAAAACTATATTAATTTTATCTTCAAAATAATCAAATTAGTCATGAGGCAAAAATAACCTTCCCTGGATATGATAAAATATGAAAGGTTGACTCATCCTCTCAATCAAGTGAAAGAACCAACAATATATATATATATAT
>NW_018164951.1:3271436-3272277 GCF_001263595.1 Phalaenopsis equestris | reverse complement strand
TATATATATATATAGATAATCTTAAATTGTTTTAAGAAAGTACATGTCTCGACAGTTAGAGCAAGAGAGGTGAAGGAAAAAAAAGATAGAGTAGAGCTCATAGAGAATTCGAGGAGAAAAGTCCATTAATCCTTTTTTTGGCCTCCAATCTTAAATACAATTAATGTGCTAATTTAATATCAGATTTATGTTTGCAATTTGAGTGAAGTGCAACAACTATCAATTAGTAGAGGCGTTGAGTTCGGTCGACCGAGGCGGCCAGTCACATGAAATAGCTCCCTTTGAGAGGAAATGCTCAGTCGACTAGTTTTAGTCGGCTGATCTTATGAGAAGCCTAGGTAACTGGGATTGTAAGCAAGATCTGCTGAATGGATCCGTCGACATTGTACGTCGGTCGAGTCAACTGAGCAGTTGGTCGTGAGATGGGTTGGTCCAGATTATGCTCTTTGGTTCGAGACTTCAATTGTCTGATTATCATCCTCAGCCGTTTGATCCCTTTAAGATTCGTGTTGGTAGTTTTGGTGCATACTGTATATATATTTCATGAAAAGAATGGTCGGATGCTATTATACAAGCCCCCAGCCACTCTCATGTGTCTAACTATTCAAGAATCGCCCTCACTACTGGCAAACTAGCCAATGATGGATTCGAACTCGTGACCTGAGGGGACTTGCGACCTTCAAAGATGCTTCTTTACCAAGAGGCCACGAATGACAATGGGCGGTCGCATGCGAGCGCGCGCACACGCATGCGAGGGCGCGCGCGCACGCGCACACACACACACACACTCACGCACACACACGTGTGTGTGTGTGTGTGTGTGTATATATATATATATATA
>NW_018164951.1:3269616-3271070 GCF_001263595.1 Phalaenopsis equestris | reverse complement strand
ATATATATTAAAATAAAGTTTTATTGGATTAAAAAAATTATTTATAATTTTGTTGAATCTGAATATGTTTGTGAATCACACTAAGGAATAGAGTATCAGACGAGAGAGAAATAGCAAGAGAAAGAGAAAGAGAAAGAGAAAGTGAATGAATTGCATTGTAATGAAATTCATTAGATGATGTTCCTATCGTGAAAATGATGAGGAGGGCTTTTGGATTGTCTGTGCCACAATCCCATCCAAAGGCGAAAAAGAATCTGAAGGGAAGAAGAGCTCTGAGGGGGCCAGAGGGTAAACTGCAGAAAAAGAAATGACTTCCAGGAAACGGAGAGGAGCCGACAGATGAAGTGGGGTCATTTGACTTGCTTTGAGGTCTTTCATCGTAGAAGAAATGGGCGAAAGATGGAAGCAAGTGGGTGGCTTGACTGCAGGCTCGTCGACACAACATGCGTAAGAAGTCGTTGGACCCCCTTTACCCTAGGCCCGAGAGGCCATTAGAGCCCCTTTACCCTGGAAGCATGAAGTTATTCGTGCTCTATCACAGGTCGACGGGAGGAGAATTGTGAACGCACCTCCGCCCCTTGCTGATAGCAGTTTGTCGCTTAAGTGAACTAATGTAGATTAGCTCCTTGGCACGATGAGACTCCATCTTAGGAAAATTTTCTTCATCTTTACTAACAATTATCCCTTGAAATAGAGAAGGCAATACATATAGTTGTTGGCTCATTAAGCTTAGCCACAAGTCAGAAAGAAGACAAACGACAAGCCCTAACGTAAAAGATCAAAAATATCTTAATATGGACCCTTTTAAATCATTAACAAAATGTAATATCATCATTATGTATACTCTACTATATAAATAAAAGAACCATTTTATAAATAAAACAAGATAGATTTTGATAGATTATTATTCATTCTCTCTCTCTCTCTCTCTCTCTCTCTCTCTTCTTATTTAGGCTATACTTCTTCTCTGTGATCCATGAAAAAATCAGAATTCAACAATGATCCTCCCAAGGGATTGAAATTTCATAAGAAATTGATTACTTTTATATTTCAATTTGTATGTTTAGTTTATTTGTAACGTGATTTATTTACTTTTTTCATATATATATATATATACATACATATATATATATATATATTCCTAATTAAAAATAAATTTTTTATTCGCCCTCCATCAAATAAATACTTGAGCTCAAGAACAAGTTGAAATTCATCAACATTCAAAATCATAAATCTATTAAAAGTTCATGGCCCCTGATTCAAAAAACCATAAACCCTATATTTTTAAAAAATTATCACTCCGGATAATATATTTTATAATTTATCATTCGTTATATATAAAAATATCTAAATTAAATAAAACTATTTTTTAAATGTAAGCAAATACGTCCGTAATGAGCTATTCCATGGCTTGGAAACCACGACACCACACACACACACACACACACACACAC
>NW_018164951.1:3260103-3269580 GCF_001263595.1 Phalaenopsis equestris | reverse complement strand
TATATATATAAAAGCTAAAGTCAAACATAGCTGAAGTAGGTACCTCGTGTATTTTTTTTTTTTTTTTTGGATAATTGCATACAACGCACCGTAAAAATTAATATTTACAAATTAATCATTTAAATAATCTTTTTGAATGATTAAATTAATGTATTTATAGTTGCCACGATCAAACTATTGAGAATTTGATAAAAATGAAACAATACCGGATTACGATTTTACCATAAATTTTTATATTTGTGTGAGAAATTGAAAAGTGGATGGCTATTGCAATTTTTTAAAATGGTTAGATGTTGGAATCATCTACCATAATTCATATAGTGCAGAGGTTATCCAATTCACTATGTTTCTAAGAAAGGAGGAGTGACTGTGACTATGAATGAACACAATGAAATAACACCAACAAATTATTTTCATGAAAAAATATATCAATATAAACTTGAAGGTCTCATATTAAGTACTACTTATATGATATTTTATAAGAAATTTCTTAAATTGAATCCTTTTAATTTATGATTAATGTTCATAATAATTTTTATTTTTTTCTCCCAAATATACAATGATTTGTTGTATGATAGTTGAACAAAACATTCTGATAGGCCTAACTGTCTCAATCCAATCTTAATTTTAGTCGCCCATGAATTCCTAATTTCTATTTGAGTCAAAAATAAAATTATTTGATTGATATTGATAGATTATCAACTACTTAAAAATAAATTATAGTCAAATATATATGTGGGGTGTCAACAAACTGACCTAACATGACACTTAGTGTAGAACTCAACTCAAAGAATACGAGCTTGGGACCCAATTACTCGATCATTTGGGTTCGTGTTAATTTTATAACCCGATTGTTATTTGAGTTGGATGTATATACAATAGTCTTAAATATGACGTTGTAGCTTGGAGATATAGCGGCGGTTTTATATCTATTGCTATAGGGTTTTGTGGCATTAAGTACGGGCAACAGTTTCTTAAGCATTGCTAGAATTTTGACACGGTTTAAACTGTTTGGGGCAGCAGTGCGGTGGCTGCGATGCACCACATTGCAGTTTTGCCCATTTGGATAAATTGTGTTTTGGCAGCTTCTCAAAAATATGACGCTGAAATTAACATTTTATCGCTGGTTCTGGCTAGGTGCAGTCGCATCTTTCTTGCTACGATCCGACTTTAATAAAAAAATTGCAATAGCCACTGCAGCTTTTTGCAACGTCAGATTATTCTTCAACAGTTTTACAACAGTTTCTTAATAAGCTGTAGCTGCCCCAAATAGACTCTAAAATTGTTATCGTACATTCTTCTTAAAGCTGGCGAACCCAAGATTGATTTGATTACTATTCGATTTGAGGTTAGCAGATTCAAATCAGGTTAAACGACCATATTCATGTTAATAAATTATGTTAATGGAAAATAATACCTAATGTATATTATGAACGGAACATGTAGGCCCGCTACGATATCTGATGCGTGTTAGAAAATTTGCGGCGGTAGAGTAATGGATTATCGTCTTAGCGTTGCGCGAGGATTCAGCACACACTCAGATAAAAATGAATCAATCAGTGATGACACCAGAAGTTTTTACGTGAAAACCCCATAAAGGGAAAAAACCACGGGGCCTGACCCAGTTATAAAAATCCACTATAGGTTGATAATTACGGAGGTCACTTGTCCCCGAGACGGGAAATGGTTACTAGATTTTCAAATTATAATGTCGTCTGATGGTGTCCGGTCAGCGGTGGTCAAATACAGTCAATTACGGTCGATGGTGGGCGACGAAGGTCAGCGGTGATCGACAGCGACCGACGAAGGTCTGCGGTAGTCATTTACCGTTGGTGGTGGTCGACGACAATCGACGATGACAAAGATGATGTTGGACTTGAGCTCCTTCTTAATGCCTCAAGTTCTCTCTCAAGCCACCCCTCATGTGAGAGGTGGGACTCTATTTATAGTGTTGTGGGTGCAATTTATTGCAGGAATATGAATCATTTTGATCGGACGATCCGGAGAACTTCTCTCGATCAGATGGCGTTTGATGGACATTTGAGTGCCTTGACGATGTCGAAATTGAGCAATGTTAGGCTCGTTGGATTTGTC
Organism: Phalaenopsis equestris; assembly: GCF_001263595.1. Lineage (NCBI taxonomy): Eukaryota > Viridiplantae > Streptophyta > Magnoliopsida > Asparagales > Orchidaceae > Phalaenopsis > Phalaenopsis equestris. The sequence continues at coordinate 3,267,486 of NW_018164951.1, read as the reverse complement.
TTGTTGAGACGCTCGATTCGAATATGAATTCACTGAATTCGACATTTGCTTGATCTTCAAATGTGTCCGGAAATTTTTCTAGAATGATTTAATCACTTCATCTGGGCTTGATTTGACTCATATTGGACTAACTTTGATATCATTAGGTCAGTCTCATCGAGTATGTCAGTTTGACTATAGTTTGCTGAAATCAGAGATCTTGATGACTTTTAAGTGAAGTTTGAATATTTCTTGCTCAAAAGGTTGCTTCCAGATTCATGATAGATGATGATATATATATATATATTATATGCATTCATATATATGCACTTGTTAATTTAAACATAATGTTGAACAAACAACATAATTCAAATTCGATTGAAGCCAAAGTTGACATGTAAATTAGCTCTTTGACTTGAGCGATTCAGCTCTAATTAACGAGTCAATTGATGACATGCATTTACAATTCTTATGTGTTTACGTATGAAGCACCCAAAGTTTGTTTTTTTTCACTTCTACCATCCAAAATTTTCATACCACATAAAAAAATAGATATTTTAACTTTTTAAAAATAAAATACACAATTTTCGTGCATAGATAAGCTGGTATATATATATATTGAGAAATTAGGAAGAAGTAAAACAGGAGTCGACACAAATCCAAAAGAACACACAGAGATTTACGAGATTCGGCAAATATGCATATATCCTCGGAAGCAAAGCGACGACTTACTTTTCAATATTCAGAAAAAAGTACAAAATATAATATTCAGTTCATCTAGGGTTACAGACATGACATACCTATAGTATAATATGTAATTACTTAAGTTACATCTGTACTAAACCGCGGGGCGTTGCCCCCGCACCCACATAATGAAACTCCCCCGATTAGACAGATTCCTCCGCTTCACTCAGCTCGTGGGCTCCGTTCCGCTCATGAGACATACCTAACTATATATATATATATATATATATATATATATATATATATTAAAATTAAAGTTTCGTGTTAATACATATAAATATGCAAAAGTTGATCGGTGGTATTTATTTAAATCTTCTTATTTTCTTTTAATTTTAAAATATGTTGACACTCTTGACGAAGCTGAGGTTTGTTTAATTTGGTGGTAAAATGAAACCTAAATATGTTATTTTTCAGCAAATGGAACCAATTCCAGCTAATTTTACGCTGGAGAGAGATGCTTTGTTCGGTGATGGTTTCAAAAGAGAATTAGTAAATAGTTTCTCTTTTTAATTTTTATATTATTGTATAAAGTTATTATATTATAATTTTGAATTTGTTTGGTGTCAAATAGCGAATATTTCAATCCCAATATGCTTTCCTCTGAGCTTTGTATTTTATTAATTAAAAGAATAATAAATTTTCTATTATGACTCAACTTAACAGCAGCTCATGAGCTCTCTTTTGGCTCTAATTAATTAAATCATAAATAAATAATATTTAAAAAATGAAAAGAATGGTTTATTTGATATGATATCTAAACTTTTTTTGCAAAAATGGAAAAAAAATAAATAAAATTTAGTTATGTAAATACATAAAAAGTGGGTAGTAAATGTCCGTTTGTATAAATATATAAATATATAAGAAATGGGTGGTATGGATGTCAACGCTGGAAAAATTCCAACAAGGACAGGAAAAATTATTTCATGCGAACACCGTATGCAAAGATGTATGTGGTGTCTGATCTACACTCTCCATCACCGTAAAGATATATTTCGGCGCCCATTTTTTTTTTTAAATTAATCAGTCAGTGGAGATCGGTAATCGACGATGTAGATTCGACAACTCATACATCTCTACATGCGGTGTCCGTATGTAATAATTTCTCACACATCTCACGTCTGCGTTCGCATAATTAGTTGGTATATATATAAATATAAAAGAAAGGGATGGTGTGTATGTAAATGCCCTACAAAAAACTGCATATTTAGGAATTGTCCTTTTTCTTTGCAAGATGTTAAAGAAAAAAAAAACGGAATCTAATAATATTATTTTGATTATTAAACTTTAATAAAACTATTTCGAGCCAAACATGAGCTGGAAACTAGCCCAACATGAATATATTTTTCTCAAGCTATTTTGAGCTCGAGTCGAACACGTATAAAAAAGGAATTGAACGAGTCGAACGCAAACAAGTCTTGGGCTTGCCGAAGCTCGGCTCATTTAAAGCCCTAGTCATGTGAGCCAAACGAAGTGAGTTTTTCTCATATCATCATGATTTCATTTATTTATTCGTCGTTCAACTAGCCTCTACAAACCTATAATTTGCAAGATACTCGTACCATTTGATTGCTCATTTTATGAGCCGCGAAGCGAGTTTACTAGCTCCATATTGCGGGATGAATGAGGTCTATCCCACATGTGATTATTTTCATATGAGCCATTGGAAGCTTGGCAACCCATTGCTTTACATGTGTTTTTTGATAGGTGAGTTTTGGGTTGCATGTGGTTCAGCTCAACCTACAAAATGATAATTGATAAATTGCGCAACAATATCGAGCTAAATATGAGTGCATGTGAACATCTAATTTGTCTAATTATTTTAAGATCATTTTAAGGAGCTTGACGGCTTTTAATTATTTGTCATTTTTTATTAGAGATAATTACATACAGACTGTCTGAAATATTGATACTTATAAATTAATCATTTAGATTTTTTTTTTTTGTAAAATGAAAAATATGGGTTTGATTTTATGGTTGATTTGTAAATAAGAAATTTGGGATGATCTGCATGTAATTGCCCACTTTTTACTTTTGTTGAATTGTGGGTTGAGTTGTGGATTGTTCAGTTTTTGTTTTGTCTTTTTAGCTTCAACTGTTACTGCTCGTTTGTTTGAATATTACAAAATCAAGCCCAGATCTAGGAACTAATTTCATATTCCCAAATCTTGCAAATATATAAAAAAATCTTTACACTAGAAAAATAAATCGAATGTATCAAACGTTTTCTCAACCAAATGAGAAATATAAATTTAAAATAATTACTTCTGATGCGTGCTAGAAAAATCACGGCGGTGGAGTCATGAATTATCGTCTTAGCATTGCACGAGAATTCAACATAAACTCGGGTAAAAGAAAACAGCAAGTAACGACACTATAAGTTTTTACGTGGAAAACCCGTAAAAGGAAAAACCAAGGGGTTTGATCTAGTTGTAAATATTCATTATAGATTGATGATTACAGAGACCTGTTGTCCTACAAACATGAAAGAGTTAACTGACGGCGTCTTGTTTGGTGGTGCACGACGATTGATAGTGATTTAATTCATTTGGGCTTGATCGAATTTGAACCCATCTCAACCTAGGAAGTATCTGGGCCGAAATCGATTGAAATAAAATCTAATTGGAGACTCATCTCAACTAGCCAGACTTGTTATGCTGTACGCATGCAATTAAATGACCAACCCGAGCAATCCCCTTATTATGATTGGTTAAACCCTCGAACCATTGCATAAATTGGCAACAATACTACACTCGACTGTCACTTAAGAACTATCCAAAGTGGTTAGACTAAAATGGATGTGGCTGCTTTCTTAGTTGAGTTGAAGGAGTTTGGGTTCAACCATCTTTGCTTGCCTCCCTTGCTCTAAGTCCAAAGCAGTCTCAACCACCCACTCAATCTATCAGGAGGGCTAGATTGTCCTCCTATGGTCTACTCGAGCCCGTCTTAGCCCAAAACACTATGATTTTTCTCAAAACAAAATTGATCACCTCACCTCAAATTTTCCTCCTTTGAATTCATTTCAAAATTTTCATGAACTTCCCGAGAGGTCTTCCCCCTCTCTCGTGCTCTTAATGACCATACCAAACTAGCTTTTTGGCAAGCCTGTCCCAAGGCCTTGTTTGAGCCACCATTCGAAGGGTTTTCAAGGGTTCCAATACTGTATATTTTATAGGGGTGTGAATTTTTTGGTCAAAGATTAAAAATTGAACTGAATCGAACAAGTTTGATTGATTCAATTTAGTTTTGAAATTATATTTTAATTTTGGAGTTTTAATTAGTTTTTTAAAGTCAGAGAGCTCCGAGCATGAAAATATTTTATTTTGAGAAAAAGACTAACCACAGAACTTATCTCACCTACTTATAAATAATTAGTTTGTCCAACTTCATTTGCTGCCACTAGGGCTGTAAACGAGCTCATACTAGGCTCGTGTTTGGCTCGTTTGAAATTTCTCGTGCTTGAAATTTGCTCATGAATAGTGTATTCGTATTCGACTCGATGTAAATATTATTGCTTGTTTTCAGATTGAAATTGAGTCGATAAAATTAATTGTAAAAAGTAGGTGTATGCTGTTGGATTCAAACCTGCATCATCTCTTTGCAAAAGAAGACACTAAACTATATGATTATGCGAGCTCTCATGATTTAAACTAGATAATATATATATATATATAATATTATTATTATTATATAAAAAAAATATATAAAATTTCTTTATTTCGAGCAAAAAAGAGCTGAACCCAAACAAACAAAGGATTATTAGTGTTCCAATATTTTATAATTTAAGCTTAAAAAATTTGTTCGAATTTAAAAGAGTCGATTCAAGCTTCTTAACGAGCCGCCGAATATGGAATTTTTATTCGGTACGTGCACCGCATGAAGCCTTACATGCGGTACCGAATAAAAATTCGCCACGTGGAATGCGATTCCACGTGGCTTTACAGCTTAAAAATAAGCTTTTTCATGTATTCCGACCCGACCCGATATTTATTTTTGACGAAAATTTAAAGCATAAGGCCCTTTCCCGGTTATAACGAGATTTAGTTTCGCACTTTAGGATTTGGAGCTGCCGACGACGAGAACGACAACCGCTGCCAGATCTGTGTGAGTTTAGCTTCTTGTACCGGATCTGTACAAATCCTCTCTGCTTCTCCATTATGTAGTTTGTTGAGCTGTGCGAGTTTTTTTGCAATCCAGATCTTAGGTATATCGTAGGTTTAATAAGTTTTATTTTTTATTTGGAATTTAGTTTTATTGGAATTTGTTTGTGTGCTTGTGTCTAACAATCCAGATATTGGCAGTATTCTCGTGTAATTTTTGTTAATAAGGAATGTTCAGGGTTATTGTGTGGTGATTATGATATTTATATGATTTAGGGTTGTGTTGTGCTGTGCAGAGACTTTTTTGCTGCGGCTTTAAGGTTTTATCGTTGTGTTATTATGGTGTTATTGTCCTTTCGGTATTATCTCTGCAGTATTCCGGTGTTATTTTTTTAACGAAGGATGTTAGTGTTATTATGGGGTTATTGCTGTATTGTTATGGTTTTATTGTTGTGTTATTGTACTATTGAAGAGAGTTTTATTATCGTGTGATTATGGTGTCATTGTCCTTCCTATTGGTGTTATTGTGGGGTAATGATTTATAGTGTTAACTGGTATTAATCATTGTGGTATTCTCGTGTTATTTTTATTAACGATTGATGTTGATGTTATTGTTGGGTTATTGTGGTATTATTATGGTTGGTTTATTGTGTTATTGTATCGTTTTAGAGAGTATTATTGCTGCGGATTTATGGGGTTATTATCGTGTGATTATGGTGTTATTGTCTTTGCTGTTTTAGTAGACTCACTTATCTTACTATTGGCTTATTTGTTTTTCTATAACTTAAATCATTCAATGCAGGAAAGGAGGAAGATGGGCGAACAAGCAAAGTACTGTTCGTTGAGATGGAGATATGTTGATGGAAAGTTTCCTGATTTCTCGGAGGCAATGAGATGGAGTTATTTTGTGATTCATATAATCTTGATCGATAAACAGTAGAAAAATCAGTCGCATCAATGATCAAAAGTTGATGGAGAGGAAGTTTTAGGCTCTTCGCACATCTAAAGTTGATTGAGTTATATAATCTGATGTCAACGCTGAAGATGTGATTTGTATCAAGTAAGTCGTAATGGGTTTGTTAAAATTGTGGGAACAGAAGAAAATGTAATTGTCAGTTTTGATGTTCTGGACTTCCCAAGTCTAATGTGAATGGTGTTCCGTCAGGTTTTACCAGTTGGAACACCATTCACATGAGACTTAAGAAGTGCAGAACAACATAACTTGCAATAACATTTTATTCTGTTTCCACATTTTAGCTAACCCATTACGAATTACTTGATACAGATCACATCATCACCATTGTCATAAGATTATATAACTCGGTCAATTTTAGATGTGCGAAGAGTCTGAAACTTCCTCTCAATCAACCTTTGACCATAGATTGGAATGATTTTTCGACTGCCTATCAATCAACAATAAACACTACATGCCAACGCCCTGGCCCTCGCTTCGGCGCATATCATGTATTATACGGTGTTTATTGTTATATGCATCGTTATGCTTATTCGACATGTTGTAATATTGTGGTATTATTAGTGATTTATTGGAGTGTTATTTATCTATTATTTCTTATGTAGTATATTGTGGTATACATATATATATGGTTGTATTGTTGTATTATTCGAGTCTTATTGTGGTGGTATTAATGGGATTACTTCCGACATAAATTTTTTGGTGCCCTACAGTGTTACCGTGGTTTTAATGTTGTCATCCGAGGCTTTTTTAAATTTTTTTTAATTTTATATCACGTGGGACCCGGCTGTACTCCCGCCCGATAGTTAACTAATTAATTGAAAGAACAGAATTCCAAACGTCTATCGAAACAGAACTCCCGAGCAAAACCGATAGACGCACGACCACTTGTGCCATTCGCCATCAGTTTAGGGTTTCGAGTCTTCGTTCGTTCGCTGGTCAAAGTACTTTCCTCAGTTCACGTCTAGAGTACAGTTGATCAAGATGGAAGCCGAGCCTTCTGAGATGGAAATCGAAGAGAACCCGACGACAGTCGAAGTCGAGGAGCCATTGCCAATGGAAACCGAAGATGAGCCTTCAAAAATGCAGTCGAAGAGAAAAACCAGTGATCGTAAGAGGAAGGTTGCTGAAGAGGGTTCCGCAAGGTATATTTTGTGTTTTTGTTGTTTATTCTTCTTCTAAATACATTTGTTATTCGAAATGCAATTCTAAATAATACCGTGATAACATGCAGTTATTTATTTAGGATAGGGTTTATTAGAATTTCACGGTTGTTTTTTCATGTTCTAAAACTACGGTTCTTCCAGTTAATACTGATTATTGTGGTGATAAAATGCAGTTCCCTTGATAAAAAATGCTTAAAACACAATAATACCAAAATACTACCATAATACCACAACAATACAACCACACCGGAAACCTCATTCGTACGTTAATGTTATCACCGAGATGTAACCACAATATTACCTTAAAAGTATCGTAGTACTACAAGAATAATACCAGTAAAATATTACCACAATAATACCATAATAACACAATAACACAACCACAACGGAAAGCTCATTCGTACGTTAATGTTATCACCGAGAT
>NW_018164951.1:3229943-3250366 GCF_001263595.1 Phalaenopsis equestris | reverse complement strand
GTCGAAAATTTTTTCCATCGAACCAGCTCCAGCGAACATGAGCGAAAAAATGAGAATATACCAGATACCAATACCCTAAAGCAGACAAAATGTCACTTTCTTCTGTTGGCGGGAATCGAAAATGACAAAAAAGCGCTTTTTTTGTTTTGGGCGGGATACGTCGGGTCGGAATACATGAAAAAGCTTATTTTTAAGCTGTAAAGCCACGTGGAATCGCATTCCACGTGGCGAATTTTTATTCGGTACCGCATGTAAGGCTTCATGCGGTGCACGTACCGAATAAAAATTCCCGAATATGAGCCGCCTAAGCTAGCTAATTTCACATTCATTAAAAAGAAAAGAATGAAATGGGCATTACTGTAATTGCACCTTCACTTCCAGCGAGATCCCTTTGCCCTCAGCCACGCTGCCAGCCTCGTTCCTCTGAGCTCATCCCCTTGTTTTCTCTCGTAGTTCTCTCAAGAACCAACATCGATTCAGGCGAAGTACTTCGCCGTGGAGTATGGGGACCCTTGGGAGAGCGATCTACACCGTTGGATTCTGGATTCGGGAGACCGGCCAGGCCATCGATCGGCTCGGATGCCGCCTTCAGGGCAACTACTTTTTCCAGGAGCAGCGTGAGCTTTTCTCTTACTTTCGTCCTTAAATGTTGGATTGTTGTTTCAAATATTATGCTAATTTGAATTTCTGCGTTTTTCTTGTCCGGAATCTAAGTGAGAGGGATCCGTTTGAAGCGAATGGTTCAGTAAGGCTATGGGTGAGTGAATCATTTGTGGCGGTGTTACTGGGCTCGTTAAGTTTGCAAATGGATTCGATTTGTTTAGAGTCCTCATTACATGTTTATACGCCATTTTGGTCCCCTAGGGAGAGAAGAATTTGATTGAAAATATCATCGTTAGGGCAAGGAAGATTTACATTGTATGCTTATGTTGTCGAATAAATTGATAGCAAATAACATTGTTTCTTTGGTTCATCAAATCATTTCTTACATTTTAAACTCCCCGGTAATTCTTAATGTAACCTTCAATGCTGTGAAAACATGTAATTCTCACGGATTTTAAAGGATTGTGCTGGGGTTGGTATTATCAGACTTAAGGATTTGTTATTTTACTGCACTTTTGCATTAAGCGGTTATTTTTTTGGTCGAGCTGCTCACAATGTTAACTGGATCCTATTAGTGGGATTGAATTTCCAAAAACAGATTGAATCCGAGATTATGATAAGTTTTGTGATTTGTGTGGATAATTGAATTGAGCGAGTAACACCTTTAATTGAGGATACATTTAAAGAAAAAAAACATGCATGCATTTGTTGATTTGTACAATAGGCTATATATTAAGGAACAAAAAAGATATACATAATGTACCGAAAGTAAGAGTTTATCAAGACCTCATAAAGGATAGTAAGTAAAAAGAAAGCCTTCACGTTTTGTTGTATTGTTCAATAGGCTATATATTAAGGAACAGAAAAAAGGAGGTAAAGTGTCCAACACGAGAAATTGGAGTTTTAGAGATTTAATCAAATTTGATGTATTGGAAGCGAAGATAATATATATTTAGATTAAAATGTAGATATTAAGAAAGGATGAGAATATTAGTAGAGAAATGACTAAACAATAGTTTTAGGAAACAAATTTTTGTTGAAGCTCATAAGGAGTAGAATCATAAAGTATATTAAATGATTCATTATAATAAGTTTGAGTTAGCTCTAATGAAGATGTATACAGGTAGAAGTTTAGTTCATATAAGACATCTCTTGAGATTTGAATGTAGGAGATGTTGGAGTAGCTTTGCTTTGTTTTACAGCTTTGTTTTACAAATTAGTTCTGTTGGATCTTATAGACATGGAGGATATATATTTTAGTCCTAGTATTTATAACAATGGTGTACTGCAAACAATCGAATTGGGGTTAGATTAGCTTTATTCTGGCCTGGATTCCATGCATTTTGAGTCATGGAAATAAGATCTCTATAATATAAGGTAAGGTCATACCTCAACCCCTCCACCATGCCTGCATTTGTAGGAGCTCCTCTTACTACATAATTTTGAGTATGATTCATATCTCAACGCCCAATGCTTGTGTTGCTGGGAGCTTCTTTCACTTAATACATCTTGTTGCTTAATAACAAAAGAAGTTTTACAATCGTAGAAGTCGTATTGGAATCAAAATGAGTCGTACAAGAAGATGTGAGATGGGGTGTTGGAAAATTGGTTAGAAAAATAACATATGAATTGGATATTCCGTGAAAATCCATCACGAGTTGTTAAATTAATTTTTAAGATAAGTAACAAGTATAGAGAACGTAGAAAGGAGGTGGGTCTTCCTTTACTTTCCCTAGAACCTTATACCCTAATCTATAGCCCACCACTCTCTTTTACCATCCTAAATACAATTAGAACACTTTTTTGCGTCTCCCATATTCCACACCTAAAAAAGCCCACTTGACCTCATCATCCATAACACTAGAGCTCTCACTTGCCATATCCACATTAAGTCCACATTACTTTGTCATTTCCAGTCCACTACCAACTAACTTCACTTGTGGACTGATTTTCAAATAATATTTAGGTAAAAATTTTCCCTGCATTGCTTTTCTTAAATTCTTTTTCGTACTTTTAGATTGCTTGATTCGTTGATTCTATTAAATTTTTATTTTTCACAACTTTTTGTTGGCTTTTTTTTATTTATGATCCATGGCTTTAATCCTTTTTTTAGTATCTCTCTATGACTCTATGCTGCTAGATGCCCTTTGCTTTGTATGATATTCTCATTTATTTGGCATTATTGAGATGTTCTTCAAAATTTTTTGAAACTATTCATGCACATTTTTATTTCTTGGTTTAATTATTGAATTTTTTTGTTGTAGACTTATAGTTTAATTTCATAATGGTTTGCTATTTTACCATTGTTGATTTAATGTTTCAATCTAATTTTACGGCGGTTAATCAAAAAATAAGTTTTACATGTATTTAAAATGATCTACCATAAAAGAAGAAAAAAATATTAACAACTTGTTTATTCAAATAATGTGACTAAGTATATTTGTGGAAAAATTATAAATGATGATGTTTACTGAGCTAAGGAGCACTTGATTAGTCCAGGAGAGTGGAAAGAAAGAACGACGAAGGTTGTAAGAAGTCTTTCATAAAGTGCAAAAAGAATTACTTAGTTAGAAGCCAAAAGTAATGAAACATAGCATGCTTTGCACATATATGAATGTATAATTAGCGATCACTGGAAGGATGAAATGATGATGAAAGCTTTGTGGTGCTCTAACTAAGGTGAGAATGATAATATTTGGAATAAATAGCACAAGTTCTGAGGCATCATGAAAATGTTCTTTAGATAATTGCTTTCCTTCTAGTAATGCAAAAGAAATTAAAATAGCCAAGATGAAACAAGTTGTTTGTCTCGGGGTTTCAAAAATTGACCCGACATGCCAACCCTACTTGAAATCAACTCGAAAATTCGGGTTTGGGTTGTCCCGAATATTTTTTAAGTCGGGTTTGAGTCAGAGAATTCGCTTGTTTATTATTTGGATTGGGTTCAGGTTGAACCCGAAAATCAAAACATGACCCAAATAAGCATGAAATTTAAGGTTGGGCTCGAGTTAGCGGGTCAAACTCGGGTTCGGGTCTTAGTTTTTGACCCATTTATTATTCAGGCGGATTATTTTCGGGTCAAACCCAAACCCGATCCCGCTGACCTAAATTGACACCCCTAAGATTTGCATTAGTTAGAGCTTTGAAAAATGGTGTTGAGTACCGTTCTCTAGCAGATGTTTTTATAAAGCTATTATCTCTTTTATTGCTATTTAGTTGAATAGCTTAAAGGAGAGGTTTGAAAAAGTTGGGTGTCATGCATGGTTTTAAAAATAGAACTAGACCGGTCAGCTAATTTTGATTCAATTGTGAATTAGTCCTTCGGCCAGTTTGTTATTTTTCCAAAATTGTTTTTGCAAAAAGCTAACTAGGGCTAGTTAAAATTTACGGCTGAATTGGAAACTGGTGATGCAGTTTCAACTTGTATGGACTGCTTGATTTTACTATTGATCAATTTTTTTTTTTTTTTTGTTTCTGGTCGACTAGATTAAAATAAAAAGACTTAAATTAAAAATAGTGCAATTTCTTAAAATATAACATCCCAAAATTTTAATTTAGTATCATATTTAAAATGTTAAAGAGTGATACATCTTGATTTAGAATATTATATATTGAATCGACAATAAATCATTCTTGCATATTATTAAATCAGCTCGTTGAACCCTTGTTTCAACCATAGCTAAATTTTTTAATCTTGAATCTCTCATTATGAGGTTCAATCCTTGGTCCAATTTTTAGAATCATGGTTTTATGGATTGAGATTATAGCCACTCTCTTATTATAAGTTGAGGGTTACTCTTCTCGAAAGTTAGCTTGATTGCATAAAAGAGAAAGTAGAAAAACCACTTAGAAGTTTGGAAAAGAAATGTTGTTTTATGTTAGATAGACGATAATAAAACAATCAAGTTATAATAATTATAATGATAAATTCACCATTCAATTTTTTTTTAAAATTAGTTAATGCATTGTAACATACAAATTATAGATTGGTATTTTTTAAGATGCTTGTTCTCAAGGTGATTGGGAGGAAAATGTGATGCAAGTGATCACAAGCAATCATTCAGTTATAAAGCAACATGTAAAGAAGTATTAAAGTTTTGTTACAATTATTTTTTAATCGTGTGGTCAGTTTTATATGTTAAGCTACTTCTTTCAATTTTTTTGATAGGTAAATTACTTGTGGAAAGAAACAACAATTATATTGAATATAATGTAGAACTCATTGCCTAGATTAGATGTTAGAGGATATTGAAATTATTTGAACTATCACAGGAATTCTAAAGGTTTGAGAAGTCTTTAGGTTCTTTTATATTTATGGGTTTTTATCTTCATGAAGCGTATATTTTTATGAGATTTATTATTTGGATATTTTTTGTCTCTACTCTGATGACATTATCTTTTTAAAATAAACCTATCATATCATTATATTTTAGTAGCTCTATATCAATTATATCATCCAATTTGACATTTCATATTAATATGCTTATCACTTGATAAGTGCTCTTTATGGTATTCTCATTCATTATAATCTTCAATTTGTTTTGATATATATCTAGCGTACCTAGGGCTGTATTTGAGCTGAATTGAGTCTAGTATGTCATGGATTGGGCATGACTTGGTCGGATCATGAGTTGTTCATGTTCAATTAGAGTCTGAGTCAAGTTTTCACATATGTGTTCATACTTGGCTTGCTTAAAATTTTTAATGTTCATAATTGATTTTTACTTTACTTTTTTTATATTAATTAAACAAGCTAAAAATTTGAATAAGTATTAATTTTAAATAAAATTAAAAATTTTGATTTGTGCTTGATTTTTGATGTAAAGCTAATAAATAAGCTAGAAATTTAAATGCATGCTTAATTTTTTTTGTATCAAATTATTAACAAATGATTTTATTAATCTAAATAAATACATAATTGGATAGTTTCAAATTAATATATAATTAGTTTATACTTAGTAAATAAAATAATATAAACAAGTACAAATAAATTAATTCATTGATATTAAAACATAAGAAAAATTTGCATTAAATTTATATATGATATTATTAAATATATATATAAAAAACTTATAGTTGATTTAGTTTTATTTAAATAATATAACATATATTGTAGAACATTTACTAAATTACTTGTTAAACAACAAACGAGCGTTTTCGTGAACATTAACAGGGAAGTTATATAATGTTCAAATTTGGTTCATTTAATCTTTGATTTTAAATAAATGTTTAAACTCGTTTATTTATTAATTTAAACAAACATGATCCACTATTAATCGAGCCGAGCTCGAGCTGTTCATCAAGCGCATTGTTTCACTTACAACCCTTAAGCGTAAGATAATATCTTGTTTCATGGATATCTAGCTCCATTTAATCCTTCCATACTCTTAAAGATTACATCAAATATTTTCTTTTTTTTGCTCTCATTTTTGTTGAATAAATACATGTATGCCGTAACAAGCGCCTGATTACCATACATTAAGCAAAAAACTTTAACCAATTTGTTTTTCTTCTTTGATGCATAGTTAAGTAATTTCATTCCAAAAGGATAATACAAGTATATCCTTATAAATCCTCTTCTATTTGTGTTCATTAATAAATTTTGACTTTCTCCAATGTTCATAAACAAATAGTTTAATTACACTCTTCCTTTTTGTCAATGAATTGGTGAAAGACTAGAAAACATTCGCGACCTAGTTGTGCCAAACCTCCAAAGCTTTATTCCTTATCCAAACTTCCACATATTGTGCAATACAATGCCATGATCATAACTCAGGATTTTTCTCTCAAACATCTAATCGAAGAAATGAGCTGCACATGATTTACAAAAAATGCCATTCCTTTTTTTCTCGTAATTTATCTGTAAAAGAATTGGATAACTGACGCAAGGCTGGGAGACACACGAGACTTGGTGGAAAGAGGAAACGGCTTATCAGGGCTTAGGGAAAAGGCTGAACCGGTCATTTGGTTCAGCCTGGATCCGTTCAACAGGAGGCTGGATCGGCCCTGTCGTTCGCTCCCAAGAGACAAGAAATACCGCTCCAGTGTTCCTATTTCCCCTGTTTTGCCTCCTCTTCATTTTTCCTTTCTGGTTGCCGTCCAAAGGAGAAACCTCCCCTTCCTATTTCATTTATTAGAATTTATACGTGTGTGTGCACGCGCGCTGAATTAAGGTTATGTTTTTGTGAGTTGTTTCAAATTTCTGCATAACCCTCTATTTTCCTTGCGACGGCTTTATCTGAGGACGGATGGTACTACGGCTGTATGCTTCTCCAAGATGGTGATGTATCCTCTCCTATCTTCCTCCCACCACTTCCCCTTCATCTCTTTTAACTGTTCGCCATCCTATCTTCTCCTAGCTTTCCCACCGCCCCCTTTTACTGCCGCAGCCATTGCTGTCCAGCCCTCCAATCTACCTCCCAGTCCCTTGTCATCCTTTATCCTGCAATAACCATCGTTGTCTATTCCTCTGGGTCACCTACCAGCAACCTGCCATCCCTTACCGGCAGCAACTATTGCTGTACAGCCCTCCAGGCCCCCTCCAAGCCTCCAATCAGCACCCTACCAACCTTTCCCTGCTGTCCTACCAACCATCCTACTAGCCGTGCATCCTCTCCCAAACCCCGCCATCAGCCCCCTATCCCTGTCCCCTCATAACCAACCAACGGTCACCTTTCCCCGCCTATTCTACCTTCCCCATACCACCATTACTCCTCAGCAACCTTGCCGACGCCACCACCGCCTTCTAGTCGTCTCTTCTGACCCTAGCTGGGAATTGTTTTTGTTGCATCTTATTTCAGTTTTGAGCTGTGTTTTGTAACCCTAACTCAGTTGATTAATGAAATAATTTCCGTTTTCGCTGGTTTTGAAATAGTTCCGCTATCAATAAGAGTAAATGGATTTATGCTAATTGGAAATGCAACTATGTAAGAAGCTAATTGATATTAGGACTAAATAAAAATTGTTTGACAAAAAGCCTAAACTTGATTGCTTTTCCTTCATATGTCGAGTGAATGTTTGTCATTATTTGTATCATATTTTCTTTCTATTATCTTAACCCAGCCTTAAGCATCTTATATGGTAACATCTACCCATCTAATGTTTCAATGTATGAATTCATTATGAAAAAAGAGTTTTGGATGATGAATTTATTGTGACATTGATTATAGTTTGATTCATTTTAGCAGTCCATTTGTCTATCATAAGACTATCCTTTTTTGTTAAACCTCTTATATTTTTGTATTTCTTGTTTTGTGATATTAATTTATTTTTGAAAAAGTAACTCTCAACTTGTGATAAGATTTATAATATCCTGTATTTTTAATCTTTTTCTTTAATCTATTGAGCTTAGCTGCATTAGAATAAATGCTGTCATGACAGAACGATTTTGCTATAGAGTTGATAGTTTTTTTTCTATTATCATTCTCTAGGCTCTCTTTGTTACTAAGCTATTTCATTTTATTTTATTTATTTATTTTTATTTTTGCATTGTTGGAAGAATACCCATATGCATCATATTTTTTTAGATGCCTTTGAACTCGAACTATTTGTTATCGATACTTTCGATCTCATGTTTTTACTCAAATGCCCTAGAGCTACAATTAGCATTTCATTCTCCTGATTATCATAGTGATGATATCTTCATGTCTGAGAAGAGCCCACTTTATTTCATTTACGTTTGATTATCAATTTTAATTTCACTTTGCCAAGAACCATCATAAAACTTCAATTTTCTTCCTCTTTTCATCTCTTGGTCCATTCAAATACTTTTTATTTGAAAAAATGCGGTTCTGTAATATTTTCACAGTAAATATTTATGTCAAATTATTTGAACCATCAAGATTTGTGTATTATGATGTAGGACTTCTCTTCTTGTATACTTGAACATTTCTAGTAAATACAAGTATATTTTTTTGACTGAGCATTCTTAGATCATATTAAAAGATCAATGAAATTACCTAACGTAAAACTATGACTTAAATATTCACTAATTAAAGAAAGGTTAATACAACACTTGGAAAAAAAAGGCTATTTTGAAACCAACTCGTTATTTATCATTTTGATGGTAAAACTGCAAAGGTAAGGCATTAAAGAAGAACCTAAACAAGAAAAGGAGTAAAGCTGTGAATCATGAACCCAAATTTAAGTCAATGGAGGGTTGAGAAATAAAAGCTAAAGGATCCAATTATTTGAAGGTAGGAGAAAGAATCAAGGATATACATTGCAAATACCAAAAAATTTTACCTGAAAAATACTAGATAATCAACTTGTAAGAATCACAGGAGGGTATGAGCTCAACAGCTGCATTTGTGTGGTCGAGAGATGCATTTGCTCAATGTTGAGGGTTGAGTCCGTGTGGTCCCATGAGGTGAAGGATCGTGTGATGACACGAGGAAGAAAATTGTTGTGATGTCAACAGCTGCTTTTGTTAAGTGCATGAGAACTAACAACTGACCTAAAATTCTTGGAGGATTTACATGCATACCACTCAATTCTTATGCATTTACATATCTAACACCTAGCCTTCAGTTTTTACATACATGTCATCTTACCTATGCATAAAAAGGTGTATTTCACATTTTAAAAGTTATAATAATGGTATAAATGTAAATATCAAAGTTTAGGTGTTAGATATGTATTTACATAAGAATTGGGTGGTATATATGAATTCTTTTGTTCGTAAGTTGGATGTAGTGGGGATAAGGGATCACTCAAGATGGGTTGTGCTTATTGTGATGAAGTGATGCACCGAAGCATGCACTATCAAACTTTATGGCGCCTGCATTCTTGACAGCTGATTGAGGTGTGCCGCTGTGTTTTGCAATGTTTTTACCTCAACAAAACATCAACGATACTTCAAAGACACTTTTAATAAAACTTCTATTTCCCAGCTATGAAAAAATGAATTCTTTGTTTTTGACTTAGTGATAATAAGAAGGGGCATTACGCACTCAGCACACAATTCTTATGTATTTACTTATCTCACACTTAAATTTTCATATCTTGCACTTAAATCTTTAATATCATATCAAAAATAGCACTACTATCACTTTTTGAACTTGAATACACCTTTTCATGCTTAAGTTTAAAGAACCAAAGTGCTATGTATGTAAATATGAAAGTTTAGGTGCGAGATATGTAAATACATAAGAATTGTGCTAGGTATGTGAATTTCCCAAATGAGAAATACCTATATGAAGTTATTTTATAGAAAACATAAGAAATTACTGGTAATATGAGACACATATCATATACCGATAGCATATGAATAGTGTAATAGTACTTTTAGCCTTGCATATTGCTCTAGCTTTATCTGATGCTCTGTAGGGTAAATATTTAATTTTTATCATTTTCTTTTATTTTTAATTCTGTTTGCTGTACTTTTTGATTCAGATTTCAATAACTACATTCTGCTTCGCAAGGCTATTCTCCTTAACAAAAACTAAACTATTACATTTTCAAAATTTAATATTAATTGACTGTAACCGAGATACACGTGTTTTCCATTTCTTAGTGAAGAATTTGTTGATTTCATCAAGTAAAGCTACTCATTTTTAAATAATTTCATTTGATAGTGTGCTTTTTAAAAAATTCAGACCATTTGAAATACATAATGTTCTATGTATATTAAACATGCTAGTTCCTTTCTACGGGGTTTTGTCTGTTCCCATTAACATCATATTGATTTTTAAATTTGGTTTAATTTAATCTAATTTGACCATGTAATTGCTCAGAAACTACGCTGTGTTATCCATTGTAAATTCTTCATATTAATACCTTTTGTTTGTTAGGTTTCTATGTTGAGACTTACAAAATGTAACTGTTTAGAAATTCAAGGCCAGTGACTTTCAGAAAGGATTTTTGTCTTATTCATATTATTTCAGTGTCAAGGCATCGGACGCTCATGAACATCTTTGACAAAGTACCAAACGTTTACAAAGATGCATTCGTGGCTCCCAATGCATCCATCATCGGAGATGTTGAAGTGGGAGAAGGATCGTCCATCTGGTATGGATGTGTTCTGCGAGGTATGCTTTTAATTGAATAATTTTACTTGTTATTGTGCATCTAATTTTTTAATATTATTTGATAATGCTTGGGAGGGAGGGAGGGAGGGAGGGAGGTCATAATTCCAGTTTTTGGATTCAAATCATTGTAGCCATCGCCTTTGCGGTCCTTATAACCTCCTTCAATGATCCAAGAGGCTCTCACAATCTTGGTTCAGTCACTTATGATTGAATCATGTTAAGCAAATAAAGTAAATGTTTATCCATGTCAAATTTTGGCAAGTAGGTTTTATATAAGCCTAAAGCAAGCAAGGGCTTCTATGGTTTTATGGTGAGGCCTTAATTCAGTTAAACAAATCCAACAACCAAAATAAAAATAAGAGGGAAAATAATCTGCTTTCCAACTCCATGGAACCAAGGGATGTGCCACTTTGGACTCCACATATTTGTTTCCCCATTTCTTTCCATGATCGGCCAATTATAAGGGGGATTTTGAATAATATTCCCTCATTCTATCTTGATAATTTTTTTCTGTTATCAAATTAATGTTATATGCATTTAAGTAATGACTTGTTTGATTAGATAACTTATCTAGATATATTGGATTCATCATATATTTTCTTATTTTTTGTATTTTTTTGTATTGCAATGGATTTTCTTTTAATTTTTTTAATGAGAAATTAGATGACTATGACTATAGCTGGTCATTCTCAAAATCTTTTCATATTTGTTGGCACATATTCTCAAGAGTAGCGCTGACCACTGATGAACTTTGTCTTCCTTGGTCGTCGATATCATATTGGATGATGAGCATCTTTCAACAAATCTGCATGTACAGCCACCTACAACAGTACAGGGAAGAAATATGGAATTTCTTGTTTTGTTCATTATTTTGATAATAATAGTGAAATTTATCACTGTTTAAATCTTAAGCATATATAAAATATCAAGGATATATAGAGGGAAAGCCAAGGGAAGAAGGGATTGAATGCAAAAAAATATAATTATGATTTTGATGGTCAGTTAAATTGTAACCTGTCATCTTGACATCAATATGGAAAAGGCATTGGATTTTTGATCTCATAAGAAAGTTCAATTTTTGCAAGACTCGTAAAAAACCCTAGAAATCCTACCAGTTCCACAACATTTGATAGTCGCATTATTGAATCGCTTGGATATTATAATAAGACTGTATGGTGGCATCATATTGATTTTGAATCATTCAACCATATTATAAGTCATAGTCTTAAAAAATTCAATTGGTTGACCATCCACATACTTAATGTAAACTGTTTTCTTCTCTAACGTTATTCTTTGTTTTTCGTTATTGGAAAAGTCATTATGGCATGCCACCAGTAGATATGTTGTAATGGAAGCTATTTTATTTGGAGAAATAATGTGAAATTATGATCCTAAATTGTGATGTGCACTTTGTTGAAGCTCCTTTCAAGTAGCTGTGAATTCAAGAAAAATTTATAGGTGGAAAATGTACTGTTAAGGTCGACTTATTATCAAAAGGTTTGGAAGGAAAAGGGGCAGAGTTTTATTTTTTGGTTGCATTTTTAGATAACTTAAGCAAGGAAATAAACTATAAGATTAAAATTTTAAACATTAAGATGATCATGATCATGAGGATCATCATTATTGTGCTCCATCTTTGTAGTTGCAATATTTGAAAAGAATTAGGGCCGCATCAAGCTTGAGTGAGCTCAGGCTCAACTCGTTTGAAATTATTTTTCGTGTTTGAAATTACTTGTGAGCGGCATTTTCATGCTCGACTCTATTTACATTTTTTATTCATTTTTGCCTCAGTTTGGCTCGAAAGAACTTAAAAAAAATTACATATTTCTTCAAATTAAACAAAAAATTCTGAATTGATCTTTGAAGGAAACCATAATTATTGCTTAAATGTTTTGTTTACAAGGGTTAAGGATTTAGGACTTTGAAGGAAAACAAAGTGTGTTGATTGGAAACTTGACTTCTGACTTCGAGCTTTGTAACTGAAACTGGTGTTTGTAAAATAGAAGGCAAGGCATATTAAACTTTTTATTTGCAATATTATGATGGTTCATCAAGTACAGAAAAAGTGTAAAAATACAAGTCATGCTCATCCAATTTGCGACAACAATCCATGCTTAAAGCTGAAATGCAACTATAAGTATTCACAAAAACTGGGTAGATACCACCCTACCTTTCCTAAAGAATAAACGACGTCAAGATTTATGAATCTTATGTGAAAAAGCTTGATAAAACCTCATCCTCTAATTAATTCTATCAAGAAAATAAAATAATAAAAAAAAAACGACAGATTTATGTGTCTATGTTCTTGCATCTCCAAAATTAACATAGCTTCTTTAATAAGATCTTCCCATAAGTGGAAATTCTCAATTCTCAACTAGTGCAGGAGTTTTTTTTTCTTTCCAGGAACCCTTGCCCCCAAAATTTTAGCAGAAAAGTGCAGGGTACATTTAGAACTAAAAAAAGGTACATCAAAATAACATTAAAAAGTGATTACCCCACAAACTTGATTTTGTCTTACAATTATCAAACCAAATAATACAAATCAAGATACATAAGAAATTCTTTTCAACACAAACCAAGAATACAAAAACAATACCATAATTACACAATTACTCCATTGTTGACCTAATTTTCGGATGAGGTCTTCACTTCTCTTTTTCTCTCCTAGGGTCTAGCTTTAGGCTTCTCTTGTTTGACCCTCCTAGAAGACCAGTACGGAACCCACACCATTTAGAAAATTCGAGCCATCTCGTCACTCCTTCGAGTTTCGCATGGGCGGTCCTAAATCATCGGCGGCATTCCGTTGAGTTGATTAGGATCGACACATGAAACTCGAGTTGAGTTCCTACATTAATAGGAGCAGCCCTTAGGGAACCTCTTTGCGACCCGAACGCTCGATAACACCTCATTTTGCGCACACATCGCACCACACACAATTTTGGCTTAAATTGACTTGTTCGCTGGAAAACTCGTCCAGACGACCCCAGATGACGAAACGGACCGCGCCGACGCGTCCGGAACGTTGACTTTAGCTAGGAGGGACACCCATGCCTCTATAGTTTCGCGCACGAGCGTCTAACACAGATATCAATGCACCTTTTTAGCAGTGCGCGGGCCCGGGCTCAACCAAGGTTCGACTCGGGTTCGATTCAGGCTGGACTCGGGCTGAACACGGGCTAGACACCGGCTCACCTGAATTTGAAATTCAAATTTCAAAATTCAAATGAATTATTTAAATTCTGTCTTAATTAAAATTAATTCAGGTCTTAATGTTTTCCATTTAATCTCTCTCTATATTTGGAATTCATTAATCTCCCCGCCAGTAACGGCTATTGATCCCGCTGTCTATTTCTTTTTCCCGCACGAGGCTGAATAGAATTTGTTAGATCGACAAGTTCTGAGGGTTATTCGATTAACTCTGTTGAGATCTGTTGCACACAATAACATCAAGGAAAGGAAGACTGTAGATCTCATGACAGCTTTGTCAGGTATGTATGAAAAGTTATGAGCGGATAACAATGTTCATTTGATGAAATAGTTATTAAATTTGAAGATGGTGGATGGTACAGTTTTTGCACAACATCAGATTTCTTGACAGTTTTGTCAAGTATGTATGAAAATCCATTAGCGGATAACAATGTGTATCTGATGAAAAAGTTATTAAATTTGAAGATGGTGGATGTTACAGCTCTTGCACAACATCTGAATGATTTTAATACTATTATAAATCAATTATCGTCTGTTGAAATTGAATTTGTTGATTAAATACGTGCGCTGATATTGTATGCTTTATTATCAAATAGTTGAAAAGCCGAGATGATGACCGTTAATAATTCTGCAGGTAAATCTAAGCTGAAATATAATGATATTTGTGTTTTGATTTTGGCTGAGGAGATGCGCATGAAAGATAATGGCGAGACCTTTGGTTCGAGTTTATCACTGAATGTTGATTCCAGAGGGAGATCATGAGACATGAACTCAAACAGAGGGAAATCAAAATCAAAATAAAGAGGCAAGAGCAAGTCAAAACCTGACCAAGAAACTACCTGCTGGAATAGTGACAAAGCTGGACATATAAATAAGAACTGCAAAAATCCCAAGAAGACATAGAGCGCTAGTGCTAATGTTGTAATTGAAGAAGTGCATGATGCATTATTGCTGACAGTTTAAAGTTCTGCTGATGACTAGATACTGGATTCAGAGACTTCCTTCCATACATCTTTTCTCAGGGAGTTAATGTGAAATTATGTTGCAGGTGATTTTGGGAAGGTATATCTGCTGATGGATAAGCTTTGAACGTGGTAGAGATGAGAGGTGCTGACATTACACTTCCTAACAAGAGAAAATGGACTTTGTAACAGACACATTCCTAAGTTGAAAAAAAATCTCATTTCTGTTGGGCAGCTCGATGGGAGTGTTTATTCAATAGTGTTTTCAGATAGCTCCTGAAAAGTTACAAAAGGGTAGTATTGGCCCGGGATAAGAAAATTGACACACTGTATAGGACTACTGGTTCAATTAACGGTGTTGTTACTACCGTTGTAATGATCACAACAGATTTGTGGCATTACAGACTTGACCACAGGAGTTAGAGGGGTCTGAAAGAACTTCAGTGCAGAAGCAAGTTACCAGGACTGAAATCAGTTGATTTCAGCATGCATGAGAGTTGCACTATGGAGAAGCAGAAGGTGAGTTACTTGAAAGGTGGCAGAGCGTCAAAGACAAGAAAATTGAAACTTTTACACGCAGATGTGTGGGCTCCTTCTCCATGACATCTTTTGGAGGCTCTCGTTACTATGTCACGTTCATTGATGGTCACAATAAGAAGATATGAGTTTACTTCTTGAAGCATAAATTTGATGTATTTAATATAATTAAGACTTGAAATGTCATGATTGAGACAGAGACATGTTTGACATTGAAATGTTTGAATCTAACAATGGTGATAAGCACATGGATGGTGGGTTCAAAGAGTATTGTGCGGCTCAGAGTATCAGAATGGAGAAGACCATTCCAGGAATACCACAACAAAATGGAGTTCCGAAGTGCATGAACATGACCATTAATAAGCGGGCTAGAAACATGAGATTGCACGCTGGACTACCACCAACTTTTTGGTAAAAAGCGGTCAATACCGCAATTTACCTGATCAACAAGGGCTATTTGTTTCATTAGACTGTAAATTGCCTGAGGAGATCTGGAGTAAGAAAAAGGTCAAATTTTCTCGCCTTAAAATTTTTGGTTGTCTCTCTTATGTTCTTATTAATCCTAAGGCTCGTAGCAAACTCGGGGCTAAGTCAAAGAAATATTTTTTCATTGGTTTTGTAGATGAGGTATTTAGTTATCGTTTCTGGGATGATCATGACCGAAAGATCATAATAAGCAAGAATGTGATCTTTAATGAGAAGATTATGTACAAGGATAAGTCCAACACAACTTCTAAAGTAGCTCAACATGAATCCATGTTTGTAAGGTTTTAATGATCTACCAGAGGTCATAGTGCAGGGCGGTGATGGACGTGAGGATGAGAGTGGGTCAGGGGCACCCATTCCTATTGTTTCGCAGGCAGTTTCAGAATCGTCCACCCCTACAGCTACAGTTTGTAGGTCAGTCAGGAAAAAAACGTTCTCCTCAACGTTACCCACCAACATTGAATTACATTCTGTTGACAGATAGTAAAGAACCATAGAGTTATGAAGAAACTTTGAAATATGAAAATTCGAGCAAGTGAGAGCTGATCATGAAAGAAGAGATGGATTCTTTGTTAGAAAATTAGACATGGGAGCTGACAGAACTTCCACCAGGGAAGAAGACATTGCACAACAAATGGATTTACCGGGTGAGGACTGAGCATGATGATAGTACGAGGTACAAGTTTGGACTTGTTGTAAAAGGTTTTCAACAAAGACAGGAGATTGATTATTTTGCGATTTTTTCTCCTGTGGTGAAGCTCACAACTATCATAATGATATTGTCCATGGTGACAACTGAAGATATATTCCTTTAGCAGGTGGATGTGTAAACAATCTTTCTTCATGGAGATCTTGAAAAGACATCTACATGTAACAATCTGAAGGGTTTGTGATATATCGAAAGGAAGATTCATTTTTGTATGACCTGAAACAAACTCCTAGACAGTGACACAAAAAATTTGATTATTTCATGCATGATGTAGGGTACAGCAGATGTCAAGCAGAACACTATTTCTATGTCATGTATTTTGACAATTCTTATATTATTCTATTGTTGTATGTGGATGATATGCTTATGACAGGGGCCAATATTGATGAAATCAATAATTCGAAGAGGCAGATGTCAGAGCACTTTACAATGAAGGATTTGAGAGCGACAAAACAGTCCTTAGTATGAGGCTTTCACATGTTGAAGATGTGGAAAATGTTTTTAGCAGGTTTAATAAGGATAAGACCAAACCAGTTGGCACACCTTTGGGCGGTCACTTCAGACTCAACAAAATCAGTAACCCAAGTCATAGGACAAATAAAACTACATGAGTAAGGCTCATTATGCTTCAACTATTGGTTCACTTACGTATGTTATGGTTTGCACAAGACCTGATATTGCCCATGCAATGAGAGTTGTGAGCATATACATGAGTAATCTAGGGAAGGATTATGAAGAAGCTGTGAAATGGATCTTGAGGTACCTGAAAGGCTCTTTAGACACATGTTTGTGTTTCTCATGAAAGAGTTTGTAGGTACATGGCTACGTTGATGATGGTTTAGCTGGAGACATTGATATTAGGAAGAGTATTACATGTTATGTTTATAATCTTGGTGATACTGCAGTGCCATGGGGTTCAAATATACAGAAAACAATTTCTTTGTCCACAACAAAGCTGAGTACATGCAGTGTCAGATGTTGTAAAGAAGATGATATGACTACAAAGTTTTTTGGAAGAATTTGGTAAGGAGGTTCAAAAGGGAATTCTCTACAATGATAGTCAGACTGCCGTATTCCTTGTCAGGAATCCAATCTTTCAATCCAGGACTAATCACATTTAGATCAAATATCACTTCATTCGATCATTGTTAGATGGTGGATAGCTGCTACTTGAGAAAATTTGTGGAAGCAAAAACCCTGCTAATATGTTGACAAAAGTTATTACACTTGAGAAATCGAAGTTGTGCGTAACTTCAGTTTGTCTTCTGGTATGAATACAGGGGTCTTGAGTTGTAGAGGTGGAAGATATCACATTTGAGGAAAATAACGATGCAGTCAGTTTACCAGCTTTCTAGTGAGAAATTTGTTGAGTATATTGGAGCTCGGTCCACTGCTCCCATTGGCAGTTTCAAAATCTTTGGAAAGTTATTTAAATTGATTTTAATTAATTCCTCTTATCAATTAATCCTTTTCATTGTAAGCCCTGTTCGCTCCCCCTGATTTTGCGACATCAGAATCCCACGCCTTTCCTTCTTTGGATCCCGCCGTTTGTTTTTGTTTTTCTCTCTCGGTATTGTTGCTTACGAAATGAGAAAAAGTTTGCATCGCACGGCTACGACTCTTCCTTGCGTCTTCTTTTTCAGTGTTCTGCTCACGGGCGAAGGAGAAAAGGGTGTGCGAACAGGTGGCAGCAGGCTTCAGCGTTCTTGCCAAGTGGAAGAAGAGATACGAAAATAGTAGGTCTCGCAGGAAGGTTTCTTTGTGAGAATAGTTCGGGCAAATATCAGGCTTCACGGGAAAAGGTCTTCCCAGCAGGAGAACAGTTCGCGGCAATAGTTCCCAGACTTCTTCTCCCGTAGCTCACGGTTAAAGGAGAGAGAGAGAGGAGGAGAGAATTTATTCTTGTAATCGTCGAGGCTATCGACGACGTGTACTTCCTATGTAATAAAATCCTCTGCAACTCCCGTGGTGTGGGCAATTTGCTAATCCACGTAAATTTGTGTCTTTTTCTGTTTGCGAATTTTCTCATTTGAAATTTTCACTTTGTTGTTGTCTTTTTTTCACAACACACATGTCTCACTTCTTAATTGCACAATTTTAAACGTTGCCTTATCCACAATTTTTTTTAGTTCTCCATCAATTGCTGTCTTTTTTATTGCAAAAATACTCTATTCCAATATTTGCTCGTTAGGTGTAACCCATGATAACAGCATGACTTGGTGGTATGTGAAACCTTCGCCACTGCACCAAAAGCACCCATAGTGGCATTGAGATGTTGGGATTGAGTTCGCCCATATGTGGACTTAGTTATGTGGCTCAACTTTATTTTAACTGGTTATTAATTGAGTACTTGAGCTGAATAATTATCTCCATTGAAGTCATTAGATTAAGTCTCAACAAAATGTTTTTTCATGAAAATCATATAATATCCGACAAGAGGGTTATCATTAGCCTGCCCATTTTTTTCTTTTAATTCCTTTTTCTTTTCTCTATGGATAATTTATGGGTCTATCTAGATTTTCTTAAAATAAATCATAATCGATTGATTGTACTCTTGGGACATTATTCGATTATCAATCATCTGATTATCTCAATGATTCCTTATATTTTTCTACTTTGTTCAGCCTTTTAGATTTTTCATTCAAGCCTTTCTTAAACTACCAATTTTATCTTTTTAGTGAAACTTTCTGGCTTTCAAAGCAGTTAATGAAATGTTATTTGAAGTATCAATATGCTTCCTTTTTTATGCACTAAAATTAGAATTTCATTGCATTCTAATAATTTTTCTCTATGAAATCTAACTTGGAATAATTATTTTTCTCTATGAAATCTAACTTGGAACAGGCAGTAAGTATCTCTAGCCAATGTCTACTCATTAGAAGTGTTGATGCATGCAATCTTATCTCTGTATAGAGTATGTTTGTAATTTTCAAATCTATGGATTTTAGGTCACAATAGAGACAAATCATATTTTAAGTTCCACCCTAAGATTTAGCTTTAAAGATTCTTTCTTTTTATCCAACAAATATAGATGGAGCCTGTCTTTCAAATTGTTATGCCACCCTTTTTTGTCTCCATCAGTCTATTCTTTTTGGTCTTATCATTTGTAGTAGTTATTCTTTGAATAATATGATGCTACTCTTCTTAGTTTTTTTCTTTTAATTTTTAATTTTAATTTTAATTTTTTTATGCAAATCCTCTTCAGTTCTATGGTCATTTTTATCCTCTTGTAAGCTTAGAGACAGCTTCAATACTCTAAAACAAACTTTTTTAGTAGTTTGGATTTGTTGTCTAAATAATGAAGCTATATTTTTGCTCCTATATGTTGCTAGTGACTAACTATTGGTAGAATTATGCCTTCTATATATTTTCTATTGCTTATTGTTGGCCTTAAAGTTTTAGTTGAACTTATTGATTAACCAGTTGAAAGTTGGCAGTTAACAGGGTGATTGGCCAAACCAATTCTCCTGTAATTCCCACAGACCTACCATGCCTTTGCTTGCTTACCTCATTTAGCTTCCACAATCCCTTTGCCTGAGAACATCAACCCCCTTCATTGTTGTTAGGGTTGTAAATGAACCAATGCTCTTGATGAACTCCTCGAACTCGACTTGATTAATACGTGATCATTTTTGTTCAAATTTATAAATAAATAAGTTTGAAATTTTTTTTAAAACCCGAAGGTTAATGGGCTAGATTTGAATATAGTCAAACTTATTTGCTACTTTTCGCGAATAAGCTCGTTTGTTATTCAAAAGTAACATATTAAATGTTATACTTATATAGTATATTATTGAAATGAAATTTGATTATTTAGAACTTATTTAATTATATATTTTATAGCAATATATTATAATTTAATATCAATATACATATATATATATATATATA
>NW_018164951.1:3163891-3229910 GCF_001263595.1 Phalaenopsis equestris | reverse complement strand
ATATATATATATATATATAATTTTAATTTAATTGCTTCGTATTTTTTTATTTCAATAAAATAGTTTGATATTATTTATTTTTGTTATTTGATTGCAAAAAGGCTTATTTACAATGTATTCATTATTTTTTTTACTTGGTGACCTAGTTAGATGCTTATTTGAAATTTATTAAATTGTTTATATATATATAATAATTTGTCAATAATTTATATAAAAAACAAGTACTCATTTAAATTTTTAGCTTGTTTAATTAAAATAAACAAGTCAAGTACAAATCAAGTATGATCATGAAAAATCTAAACATGCCAAGTATGTACATATCTGTGAAAATTTGACTCAAGCTTGAACTGAGCATGAAAAATTTACAATTCGACTAAACCAAGACCAATCCACAACATAATTCACTCGACTTTGTTTTATTACAACCCTAATTGTTGTTCCACTGATTGCACCCACAAATGATCAAAATACCCATTAGGGTTTCAGGAAACCCTGCTTCCCTCAAAATGCCTCTAGGTTGCACCATGTAAGAGGCCTCTTTCTGCCACGTTTCATTCTATATCTTATCTTTTCAACGACCTATATTACTCATTGGTGTCACAAGATCCCTTGCTGCATTATTGAGTTGATGTTGATTCTCTCGACTTTATATTTATCAGTGTTACGACCTTGAAAAGTTGTTTGGTTGCTTGGCCAGTTAAAGGTTATACCCATTTGCAGGACAAGGATGAATTGCAAAGCTCTGACTTATCTCTCTTTAGAAGTGTAAACAAGTTGACTTGTGAGTATCTCAAGCTCCACTTGATAAAAGATGTCTAATTTGAGCACAATGCACTAGTAAGTGTTGCTTGAGCTTATCCCTACTCGACTTGTCAGCTTGTAAACTGACTTTTATAAAAATAGTAATATAAATATACTTGAAATGTATGAGAATTCAAGACTTTTTAATTAAACAATTGTTAAAAAAATAAAAATCATAAAAACAATTTTCTTCCTATATAAACTAATTTTCATTATTTCTCCAATTGATATCATTTTCTTTTTCTCATAATAAATTAGTTGGCTCAAATTCATTTAATTAGTCAATCTCAAGCTCAAATCAAGGGCTACTCATGTTGTTCATACAAGTGCCTTTATCAGCCAATATGTAGCCATCAGTTTGGCAAATGTCTCCCGCAGTTTTAACTTTTTGGTGGGTGTATTTTACTATTTTTAGGTCATGTGAGTTTTTATAGGAATTGGGTTGGTTGTTCTAATTACGTACTTGACATGATTTACAACCGCCAATATGATTGATACCGGAGGAAAAAAAAGCCCAAACCACAAAAATAACTTTTAATAATGGGGAAAAATGATTACAACACACAAACTGAAAATAACATCACTAAAACATTAAAAGACACAAAAAAATACCTTGAAAGTGTAGCCCAAGGGTGGTGGAGGTTGGCTAGGTGGATAAGAATGATTACCTAGGGTAGCGGTAGCGCAAATTTGGTTGTAGAACAGTGGGCTGCGGGGTTGGACTATCGGTTAGGAGGTGTTGGACCACGAGTTTGGGGCTGGAAGGTGGGCTGCAGGGCGCTGGGGAAGGGTCGGAGTGGTGGAGTTGCTGTGGAAATAAGACAACAGAGAAATAGAAGTATGATAAGATAAATGCCTCGGCGGAGTCGAGATACAGCCATAGCACCTTTCGAATCCTTGGAGACGATGATCACCTCAGATGAGGGACATCTGGAGCACTACATCGATATCGGATTCAACCCTCAAGAGGGAAAACACACAAACAAAATTGAATTTAGATTTCATAAAACAACCCCTAACTCAAAGTACAACCTCTTCTATTTATAAAGAGACGTAACTTATCTTAGGAAACACTAAAAGAAGAGAATAAAGTTAGATTTTAGATTTGAGGAAATGATTTAAATCAGGAAGGAGAATAAAAATTAGATTTCAGTTTTTAAGAATTGTTTTAAATTAGGAAGAAGAATAAAAATCATATTTCAGCTTTATGAAAGGTTTTAAATTAGAAATGGCCTAGAAAGGAAAGTAAGAAAGGAAAGAAAGGAAATGAGGTAAAATGAAAGGAGAGAAGAGGAATGAGGAAAACCCCCGTGTCATTCTCTCGGGGTTGGATAGCTTCGACCTAATTCGTCGAAGCTTTTGGATCCTCATGGTACGACGATAAGTCTTCTGGTCGGTCAATCATGTCGATGTAGCCATTCCTCAATGCATTATGGTAGAATAGGTAGCAATCCTCATTTAGCACATCCTGAGCGGGAGCTGCATATAAAAGGGGGTTCCCGTAATTCAACTTTTGAGCCCTTACATTTGAAATCTTCTCCATCCACTTCTCGTGCCTAGTGTGCGGTGGTAGAGTAATATGCATGTTAGGATAACTCAATTTTAGGATGAAATTTGTGGCAAGCTGCGCTGCTCTCACTAGCACCCCCTCAGGTGAGTCCTCCCCATAAATAGGACCTGGACCCCTGCAGAATTTTCGTCCCCATCATGCTCTTTGGGCCCACTACAAAGTTGGGATTCACCTCTTTTGTCAGGACATCTGACGATGGGTACCATGCTTGATTGAAAATAACCTCTGAATAATTTCCTATAATATTTCCGACATAGCACAAAATGACTCCTCTTTGGACATGTTTGACTTCCCCCCGTCGGGATAACTTCGAAAGAGGTCTAACCATCTGAAAAATTTGTATTTCTTGTATCTTTCGTGGCCCTGTATTAGATGTCGATCCCTCAAGCTCGTGATCCTTCTGGACCTCCAAGGTGCTGTAGCTCCTCTCAACTTCTATGAAACAGTATCTGGAGGTACCACAGTTTCATACTCTGCTTAAATGCTCATTACATCGAGGTCACTACCTTCCAGAATGGCTGCTACAACCTCAGCTGGAATCTCTATCTCGTGATCCACTGGAATTGGTAGTGTCTCTTTCTTGCTAGCTGCAAGTGGAGAATCCTCCCAGAAGTCAAATTCTCCCTTATTAACCGTGTCATTGCACAATTTTTCAACAACTTCACGCTCAGTAAAACAAATCTCTCCTCTGGTTGTGCATTTTTATTACACATGCCCGAATCCGTAACACTTGTAACTTTTTCTGGTTGTGATATGCTTGCAGATTGGTTTCACTAGCTAGTAGGCAGGCGGGGTCACTTAGTGCTCTATTCTCTCCATTTTAGAATCTTGGAGCTGTAACTTTTGGCGATAATACGTTGGTAGGAGTTAACGTTGTGTTTCTCGCTTCATCTTCACTTCTTCTCATTCTTTCTTTTGACCTTCTAGATAACAGTCGAGAGTAACCTCTCGCTTGATTTTCTTTTCAACATTCTGATGTCTTCGCTGAAGATGGTGGAGCTCTCGCTGTATCTTGTTTTGAGTAGGCTCGGGCATACATCACATTAGTGGCATGGCTAAGGTTTAGGGTTGGGAGGTGAAAAAATGGTGCATAAGACTATATGAAGGTGTATAAAATTTGATTTGGGATTGCTGATTTTGAATGGGTGGTTCAAGGTAGAAAAAAAATTTTTCCTGTGGGGGGTAAGTCCGATGCTAGGAAACCTAGGATATGACTAGGGTTGGGCTAGTTCTGATATCAGAAGACACCGAAAAAGAAGCCCAAACCACAAAAACAACTTTTATTAATGGAGAAATAGGATTACAACACACAAACTGAAAATAACATTAATAAAACATGAAAAAACACGAACAAACACCTCAAAAGTGTAGCCTAGGGGTGGTGTAGTTTGGCTAAGTGGATTGGTGTGGCTAGCAGGGGTGGCAGCAACAAAGATGGTGTGTTGGGCGACATATTTGGCTGCAGAACAGTTGGCTGTTGGGCTGGACAACCGGTTTGAGACTGGAAGGTGGGCTGGAGGCATTTGGGGAAAAGTTAGAGTGGTGGAGCTGTTGTGGAAGAAGTAGGACAACAAGGAAACAAAAGTAAGGTAAGATAAATACCTCTGGCGGAGTCGAGATACAACTGGAGCACCACTCGGACCCTTGGAGACGATCACCACTTTCGACGAGGGACAACCAGAGCGCTATCTCGACATCAGATACAACCCTCAAGAGGAAAAACACTCAAACAAAACTGAATTCCGATATCATAAAACAACCCTTAATTCAAAGCACAATCTTTCTTATTTATAAAGAGGCATAACCTATCTTATGAAACACTAAAATAAGAAGGAAAATAAATTCAGATTTCAGATTTGAGGAAATGATTTAAATTAGGAAGGGGAATAAAAATCAGATTTCAATTTTTAGGAAATGTTTTAAATTGGAGTATAAAAACCAAATTTCAGTTTTCTGAAAGGTTTTAAATTGGTAAGGAGAATAAAAATCAGATTTCAGGTTTATGAAAGTTTTTGAATTAGAAAAGGCCTAGAATGAAAAGTAAGAACAAAGAAATAAGGGTAAAAGGAAAGGAGGGAAGAGGAAGGAGGAAAACCCCCGTGTCAATGATATTCTTACCGAGGCGCATTAGTTATCTCCTTTTGGTGGGCTCTCCTTCTTAGGTGATAAGTAGGCTCATTGTTGCCAACTAAGCCTAGGAAAAGTGAGATGTGTCCCCCACACTTTAGTTGCCATTTGTAGGCTATCCACATGACTCGGTGTGCGTGTTGATTGGGCTGCCCAATAAGGATTATTGAGTTATGCAGGAGCTGGTTCTGTACTTACTGTCCACGTCAATAACGGCCAAGTTATATGGGCCCCATACATACAACATGGTACTACGTGGCAGCCATGTGCTAGTTTGATGCATCACTGTTTTCCATGTCTTGACACTACAGGTTTTCCACTAACACGCAATTGGTCGGTCATGATATTTTAAGCATTTCAAATTACATTAACACGCAATTGGTCGGTCATGATATTTTAAGCATTTCAAATTACATTAAACCCATGAAGGTAGTTTGTAGTTACATAGTTTATATTGGTTTACAAAAGTATCCATTATTTAGATTAGATTTCAATTAAGAATGTGTTAAATGCTTTTCAAATTAAAAAAAAAAGAAATTTAACTACATACCATTTAATTCTTATGTAATTACATATCTAACACCTAAAGCCTGATATTATAAAACTTAGGTGTTAACACTTATGCATCAAAATGTTGTTTTAACTTTTAAAAACTTAGTAGTGGTTTTTTTGTTGTAATGTCAAAAATTTTTGTTGCATGTATGTCAATATTAAAGTTTGTGTTATATGTAAATATCTAAGAGCTGCTGCTGAAATTTTAGATATTTCACATAAACTTTTATATTGACGTACATGCAGCACAATTCTCATATATTTAATGTTGAAATATTTAGCAACATTGAAACCTAACAACTCTAAGTGTCCCCATATTGTTGCTTTCATATGAAATTGTAGGCATGCTCAAGCATTTAATCCTATCTTTGCTAGATTCAAAGACAAATAATTTTAAATTACAAAAAAATTCTTAGTATTTAAAGCCTAATAAGGTAAATTAAATGATTAATACACTATAAAAAACTTAAAATGTAAAAAGAATCCCAATATTTAGGGAAGTGCTAAATATTTATCAGGATGGACTACTTTAAAAAAAATCTTAATTTTGCTATATTTTGAGTATTTGAAGTTCTTAAAGTTCAAATATTTTTCAAAAAACGGAGTAATGGTTAAAATTCTATCCATATGCTAAGTACACTTTTTCCTACAATTAAAATAAGTTTATGCGCCCCTTGGATGTTACGGTTGATTCATTTCATTCATAATTTAGTTTGGTGCCTGTGTAACTTGGATCCAATTCACTTTGATAGCGTTCTTTAGTAGTTAGAAATTTTAGAACATCATTCCTTATTGAGATCG
Source organism: Phalaenopsis equestris (assembly GCF_001263595.1). NCBI lineage: Eukaryota > Viridiplantae > Streptophyta > Magnoliopsida > Asparagales > Orchidaceae > Phalaenopsis > Phalaenopsis equestris. The sequence goes on along the minus strand of NW_018164951.1, from coordinate 3,224,059 downwards.
CTTCAGCGACGAATGAACACACACACACACGAAAACCTTTTTGCTAGCAAAGGCTTTATGTTGCTGAAATTATCAGAGTGGGTTAAGGCTTCCTTTTATAATTTTTATTCATACACCTTTTTGCTAGCAAAGGCTTTATGTTGCTGAAATTATCAGAGTGGGTTAAGGCTTCCTTTTAAAATTTCTGTCCATGTATGAAAGCCTTTGTTGAAGGTTCTAAACCTCCTCACCCCTTTAATGCATAGGCCTCAAACTTAGAATGAAAGGTGAAGGTCCTAATTGTCAACTCAAAGCCAAGGTCCATTTTATCAAAATTTTCATAGCTAGGCAAAATCTGCTTTTGCATTAGGGGAACTTTTATGAGAATAATATTTTCTCGATCTAACAATGGAAATTCTAGAGGTCTCTAATACGAGGACTTTGAAGTCTATTTCTTTTTTTAAGCAAATCACTTGCATGTAATTGAGCTTTTTCGCATGTGTATAAGTGTATGTGAAATCTACTGTTCTTCATTCTTATTTCCAATTGTATCGAGGAAATGAAATTTGTTGTAAATATAAGTGATTGTGTTTTACTGAGCACCATGCCATCATTTAGTTTGTTTTGTTCTTTTTTTAGGTGATGTTAACAGAATCAGGATTGGATCTGGAACTAACATTCAGGACAACTCTCTTGTACATGTGGCAAAATCTAATTTAAGTGGAAAAGTCTTGCCAACTATCATTGGAGATAATGTTACTGTAGGTGAGTAATGTGATTAAACATCGATGAGATAATTAAATTCATTGATATGAACTCCTTAACTTCTCATCAGACCATATAATATTTATTTTTACTTCAATTTATGTTGCAGTTACGCCTAAAGTTCCCTCCCTCTTTTTAAAGTCTAAAAACACATTTTTTGACCTCATTTTTATGGGTTTGGAGATGCATGCTATTGAGTTGAGTCCTCCACAATCCATTGAATTACATGCTTTTGTTTTTAGAAAAAAATAGTTCAGGATATCTCACACAATTTTGATTAGCATAGGCTGAAAATTTGACATGTTATACTTCTATTAAATCTGAATAGCATGAAATTATGTGATTTTAATTTACAGAGTAGTACGAGAATAATAAAGATATTTGCTTTGAGATGCATGGTGACGCACTAAAATATTAAAATATTTATATGTAATCAATAGAATAAAGAGTAATTTGCAGACATTTCACATAATTTTATATATCTCAAACCTAAAATTTAATTGCATGAAAATGTGTATTTCATTTTTAAAAAGTTAGTATTAGTGGTGTCTCTAATGTGATGTTATAGTTTTGAGTGTTATTCCTGTAAATTGAAAATTTGGCTGTTAGATATGTAAATACATTAGAATTGTGTGGTATTTTTGTAAATGCCCCTATTAAATGCCTTAAAAAATTGCCATGTTAATGTTGTAAGGCCATCCGTGAATATTCAGTCAGAATATCCCCCATAATTTTCTGTTTTTTTTTCCACTTCACGTCGGTAACTGTTTAAATTGAAATAATGAATGCACCTATCTGCAAAGTTCCTTGTTTTTAAGCATTGTTTTTTGTAGGGCATAGTGCAGTCCTACATGGATGTACTGTTGAAGATGAGGCTTTTGTTGGTATGGGTGCAACCCTGCTTGATGGTGTGGTGGTAGAGAAGAATGGAATGGTTGCTGCAGGAGCTCTAGTGAGGCAAAGCACTAAAATTCCTTGCGGGGAGGTAATCCTACCGTTCTTCGTCTTCGCCGGAATTTCATTCACTTAAACACTCTTTTAGATAAAGAATCATTTTTCTCTCTATATCCATTTCACAAGATTGTAAGGATACTCGAATTTATCAATCTGTTAGATTCTTGGAGTCATGCTTTATAATTCTTGGGTCATTTACATATATACCACCCAATTCCTATGCATGTACATATCTAACACCTAAACTTTACTTTCAACATTCATAATCTTTATATCACTTCAAAACACCATCATTTAAACCTTCAAAAAGTGAAATACCCATGAATTGAGTGGTTCTTATTAAAATCTTTCATAACTTTTTTTGAAGGCCCATGCATTTAGTGTGAAATTTAAAAAAGTACATCACAGGTGTGGGCAGGAAACCCAGCCAGGTTCCTTAGGAAGTTAACAGAAGAAGAAATAGCCTTTATTTCCCAATCAGCAGCGAACTACAAAAACTTGGCCAAAGTGCACGCTGTCGAGAATGCCAAACCTTTCGAAGAGATAGAGTTCGAGAAGTTGATGCGCAAGAAGTTTTCCCGAGGCGACGAGGAATACGACTCGATGCTCGGAGTCGTCCGTGAAGTTCCCACCGAACTTGTTCTTCCCGACAATGTGTTGCCCGACAAATCTCGCAAATCGTTCCACTGAGCTCCAACCGGTTAAATCGTATCTTAAACTCGTTTCCACAGCTGATTTATGTCGAATGTTGTTTGAGGATGGTGATTCTATTCCTTAATTTGTGGTCTCCCAATAATTTCTTGGTCGAGCTTTATTGTAGTAAGATCGGCCATCTTTGCTTAGACTGCAGATTTTTGGTATATTAAAGTTTCAATGCCTTAATATTAAGTGGATTATTAGTAATCCTTTTGCTTTGGCTGAGAGAGTCTCTGTAGGTTTACTACAAACTACTATGTTGTTGCTGCTTACTAGTTTTCTGGAGGAATCCAATCTTATAAAAGCTCTGGTATGAATTTTTTTTATCTGGCCTTTGTAAAAAGCTTCTTGTTTTCTTGAAACTGCTAATTTAGGGTCCGTTTGATACTGTTTGGTTCGTGTGTTTCGCCAGCTTATACGAAACTGCGTTTGAATTTTTACACTAAACGCAGACACGCAGACCGTGAGTCGGCCCTTGCGGCCGGCCCGCGGGCCGCGTTTCAGGATAAGCAGTTTATCATGAAACGCACAAGCTGCCCCAAACAGACCCTTATTCTGTTGGACCTGATGTCTATGTGCTTGGCCAAAGCTTTTTTTTGAGCAAGGGGTAAGTTGTTGTGTGGCCAATTTGGGGCAAGTCAAGTTTTACAAAAAATGAGTGAGATCAGAGTGAAAGGGCTGCCATTAGGGTTTTTTTTTTTAGTTGTTCCTGCTCCACAATGATGGCACGATAAATTGCGATCAATCATTGAAGGTCGGAAATCATTGATGTTATCCCTTGAAGGTCATAGCTTCACTTCCATTTATTAGATTATCTTTCGGGAAATTTACATGCATACCAAATAATTCTTATGTATTTACATATCTAACACTGAAATGTAGACTTATAAAACTATGCATAAAATGGAGAAAAGTGTCAAAATGGTCCCATACTCTTAGGGAGTTGCCTTGGTCCCAAAATTTATGAAAGTGTTAATTTGATCATCGAGTTGTTTTAATATTGGTTGAAATAATCCCCGATTAGGACTATTTTAGACCCTATGGAAATAGTATGAGGACTAATATGATAGTTTTATAAACAATGAGATGAAAATCACCCGTCTTGGAGTTATGAGACTAATTTGACACTCTTCTTCATAAAAGTGTGGGTTTTTTTGTAAATTTATTTAAAAAACTTATTTTAAAAAAGGAACTTATAAGTAATTTTGATAATAGAAGCCAGAGTGTCATAAGCCTTCTTAAATAAGGCCAGTCATCTGCAGGCTTAATTGTTGACAATTGTTGATGATATACTCTGATTTTCTACCTCGAAGGGTCTCAAATTGACCCAAAAAAGAGCCAAAGCTATTCAATCCACTAATCTTATTAGTGTAAGTAATAATATTTGTTCCCAGCATGTTTTTATGATGCATTTTTATGTGTGCTACAATATCATTTAAAGGATTTCATTATTGAATCACACATGTTTTGAATTATCTATATATAATTAGGTTTGATGAGTTGTGTGTATAACCCTAAGTCAGTTTGTCGCTTTGCCCTATTGGGTAACCCTGTTGACCTACTACATTACACTAATGAGTTGCCATGTTATCGAGTATTAGTTGCCGAGTTTATGAGTTGATGAGTTGCTAAGTACTAGTTGTCGAGCACAAATTCAGGATGAAAGGTCAAATCATTCGCCAAGCTGATTAAATTGTATTAGTTTAGCTAATTAAATAATGACTTATGCTTAATTGTTTATTTTTGGTGATCTGAGAGTGAAATTTCGTTAAGGTCTCCCATTCGCTCGCCAAGAGATTTGATTCTTGGCTCATTCAAGAGGACAACTGACTTGAAGTTGAATTAAGTGATAAAGAGCATCTAAAGTTGAGCGTGCACATAATGATGTGACCCAAAGAGCATTATGGGGGAAAACTATCAAAATACAATCTTGCTAATGTCAAATTCTTAGAGAAAATACATCATAGATCTTTTCAAATATGTGTGAAGAATAATTATTTTTGTATTGTATGAAAAGATACACTATTATGTCTGAGGTGTTGGCTTAGGAGGGTGGTTGTAATGGAAAATGTGTTTAAAATGCTATATTTAAAGTTTTGGTATTTAAAATGTTATATTTAATATTTTGGATGATTGAAATGCAAAACTCCATTTGCATTATTATGATACTGAGGTGTTTCACCTTGCGTAGAAATATAAGCAATGATGTCTTAATATTGAGTGGTAAGATTATACTATGGATCCTTATTAGTTGTCAATTACATGTATGGCCTTTGCTATGGACATGTCTCTATGCCTTGTGTGATGTCTTATTTGTAACTTTATTCATATTAGAAGGGATTCTATGTAATACTTAGACATGCTTACAATTACTTGTTATTAAATGTTGGTATATACTAGTGCACATATTATTTATAGGCGCATTTAAATCCTTGCCGCGCATTTTTAATGTATTTACATATCTACATCTTAAAATTTCAATTTTAAATACATAACGTTCAAATCTATAACAACATTTCAAAAAATACCATAATTAATAACATTTAAAAGTGAAATATATGTTTTTATCCATAGGTTTATGACATTAAAGTGATATAAGTAAATTTATCTATAAATACTAAGAAAAAAGGGAAAGCAATGGATGATGTGAATTACTCCATGACAATTCAATGTTATAAATGTAATATCAATATTTAGATGTTAAGCATTTAAATGCATAGAAATCATATGATATATATATATATAGTGAAAGAGCATTATTCGGCTCCTTATGCATTTATCACAAAAAAGAGTTACAAAAAAGAGGAAAATGACCAAAAACACTCACATTACAATACACTCAAAAGACAAAAAAATTAAAAAACTAAAGGTCTTCTTCCCCAAAAAAAGGAAAACACATAACATAAAAAAACAAAACACAAAACAAAAATAAAAGCTAACAAACAATATCTTTCAAAACTAAATCCATCAGAACAGGTGGAACACACTTAGAAATCATAGCGCAATGCATCTTCAAGCCAGATTTAGCCGCCCAATGAGCAACCATATTACATTCTCTCCTAATATGAGATCAGTTAATAATCAAATTCTTGGAAACTGCAAAAATCATTTTCATCTGATTATTGATGCTCCAATGATAATCAATATGCAATTACAACACTTCCAACGAATCAAAGAGCCAGTTTCAATAATAATGTATTTCCAACCAAACTTCACAATCATCGGTAGAGCAAAAACTAAAGCATCACTTTCAACCACAAGAGGGGAAGTAGAAAAAGCACTAGCCGAGAACCAACAAATAATATAGCCCAAAAAATCTCTACAAACACCTCCTACACTAGCAAATAAGGAATTCATATATATATAAATATATATATATATCTTAATTTTTAGAAAGATAAAATATTCTTTGAAAAAACTTTAGTAGATATTATTGTACATGTTAAATTAGATGAATAAGAGAATTTTTTGAAGGGATAACTACATGCATAGCACTCAAAATTTTACTATTTACAAAACTAACATTTACATCTTTTTCTTTTAACTATTGAATAAGTGGATTTATGCATTTCACGATCAAACTATTGAGAATTTGATAACAATGTAAAATACGGGTTGAGATTTTATTGTGAATTTTGATATTTGTGTAAGAATTTGTGAAAGGAATGAATGAGGGTGCTGGTTTTGTAAATGACAAAGTTTCAAGATTTATATATGTAATTATCCTAAACTTTTTAAAACCTTTGGGAGGATGAATTCATAGTTGAATCATTGGATTTGATGTGATTTTTAAAATCATGAGTGAGAGAGAAACTTTGTTTGGAAGTTTATAAATACATTATGTTAGCTACACTTTAAATATCAAAGAGTTCATGGTATATTAAAACATTTTATCATGGAACTTTTGATATTTTACTGTTCAAACATTTCTATATCTCTTCATGTAAATTCGAAATCATGTTACAATCATTAGATTTTAACTAAAATTTCAAATAAGATTTAATAGATCATGTAAATTTGACTTCTTAAAACAATCCAAATATTTAAAATCTACAAGTTTCTTAAATTCAATCAATATTTTATTTCAAATTATGATAATTAATAATTATATTTTTACTAAGCTAATTAATTATTACTATAAATTTTATTAAATTAATTATTTAATAGAAGTTGAACATTTATAAAAAATAAATAATTAATAAATACTTATAAATTTATTGAATGATTAAAAAATAATATTTTATTTTTTTATTAAATATTAACTAAACGATAAATATAAATTTATTTAATTATAATTAATCTGAAAATATTTTAATTTATTATTAATTATGAATCAATTAAATTAATAAAATTAAATTAACGAAACCATTGCGCTGCTCTCTCCCCGAAAACCCTCGCATTTCCCTCTAGCTCTCTGTTTCATCCAAAACAATCGCGATACAGTAGCAATGGATCTAGCTGAGAACACAACGACGGGATCGCTGCTTACAGAGACCCGAAACTCCCATTTTTCTCCTCCTTCCCCTACTCTCCTACCCGAAACTATTGATCAAGCTAACCCCACGTCTTCTTTAGGTTAAATCCAGCTTACATCCTGCTCTAAATTCGTGACCAAACAGCCCCTAACTCCTTCAAAATGCATCCCTCCCCGGCAAGCCTCTTGCCCTCTCCTCTTCCTCTTCTCATTCGCCGCGATCCTTCTCTTCTCCTATCACTACCACTCCTCCATCCAATTACCCCAATCCGAAAGCCCTAATCACTTCACCTTCAATCCACGGAACACTAATATTCTACATCATAACTTCTCTTTCACAGTCAAAGTTCTCACCTTTAACCGCATTGAGTCCCTCCGCCGCTGCCTCCGTTCCCTCGCCGCCGCAGACTACGCCGGCGATCGCGTTAATCTTCACATCCTTGTTGACCATTTTTCCGCCGTCAACGGCTCTGATGCGCTGATGGATGGAAAACTGGAGGAATCGCGCAGGATTCTAGATCTTGTTGACGAGCTAGGATGGGTCCATGGGGAGAAGCTCGTTCATTACAGGACGGGGAATGTTGGATTACAGGCGCAGTGGTTGGAGGCATGGTGGCCTATCTCCGATGATGATTTTGCCTTCATTGTGGAAGACGATCTGGAGGTGTCGTTGCTCTACTACAAGTATCTCAAGGCTCTGATTCTTAACTATTACTATGACTTGTCTAACTACAGCCCATTCATCTATGGGGCCTCCTTGCAGAGGCCCAGGTTTGTTGCAGGTATGATTTTTTTTAATGGAAGATTTACATACACACAATTTAATTCCTATGTATTTACATATCTAAGATCTAAACTTTAATTTTTACATATATGCACCTTATCTATGCATAAAAAGTGGTGATGAATGACGTTAGTGAGTCATTTTTTGCTGTAGGAAACATTTCGCAGGTAAAAAAAGCCTGAACATTGCTGAAACTTTTCATGCACCATTTGATGAATTGTAATGCATTTCACATTTCCATGAAAATGTGGAGTGCTCACTTTGTAAGAATGAATATTCATAAGTATTTTGGTGTACTTCTCCTTGTGGTTGTTTGATTACATACATACCACACTATTTTTTTAGTATATACCTATCTAACATCTAAACTTTACTATTTAGTTATCCAACACTCAAATCCCTAATATCACACCGCTAATATTACCTTCTGTTAAATTGGAGCCTACTTTTTCATGCATATATTTTGATGTGATTATAACACTAAGTGTTATATAAGCAATATCAAATTTTGGGTTTTTGGTGTCTAAATACATTAGAATTATGTGATATGTTTGTAAATCTCCCTTAAGCTATTAATACTACTTTAATCTGTTGGGATGGTTGGCAGAGAACTGATGATGGTGAATTCATCTTCTGTGGATGATGATTGTGAATATGGTTTACGATTCATAATATTTTCAACGATTTTCCATACTATAAATTTTCAAAACTGCAAAATAACTTGGGAAATGTCTGATTTTTTCAACCATTTACACATTTTGTGTTTGTTACTGAATAGGTAAACATGGAAACAAGTTACAGGTGGATAGCGAAACACGTCTTTTTCTCTACCAGATGGTGGGTACATGGGGCCAGCTTCTCTTTCCAAAACCATGGAAAGAGTTTCGGTTGTGGTACGATGAACACAAAGTGAAGGGTGCAAAACCAATTTTGCAAGGCATGGTAATTTCTTCTCTAGCCCAGTAAAACTTTGAATTTATTTATTTATTTTATTGACTTCATGCAGTAATAAAGAAGGCAAGGGACTATTTAGAACTTATTTTATGGAATCCGTGCAATTACTATTAGGGCCATTTGCATACATGCCACAAAGTTCCTATGTCTTGACATATCCAATACCTAGACTTTAGTTTTTACATTTATAATACTTAAATCATTCATATCACATAAAAAATATACTACTGACTTTTAAAAATTGAAATGTATTTTTTCATGCATAGGTAAAGTGCTGTAAATGTAATAAAAAAAGCAAATTTTAGGTGTTAGATATGGAAATATATAGAAATTGTGTCGTATTTATGCAATCGTCCTTGCTTTTAATATTGCTTATGATAGTGTTTGCAGGTGACAACAGGGTGGTACAAAAGAATGGGAGAGAGGATATGGACTCCATGGTTTATCAAATTTATCCATGCTAAGGGTTACTACAATATCTATACAAACTTTCTGAATGAAAGGGCCCTCACTATCTCCCACAGAGATGCAGGTGTAAATTATGGCAAAACAGCAGGTCCTGATTCAAATTTGTTGCATGAACAACCCCTTGATTTTAACATTTGGGAAATGCAATCTCTGAAAAAATTGAAATGGTATGATTTTTGCTTTAGAGAAGTTGTGCCATGGCGATTTATTAGGAGCTATGATGAACTTGGATCTGTTCTTTACTCCATGCAGAAACAAAAACCTGTTGTAATTGTGAGCTTGTACAGAACCCCAGAGAAGATGGCTAAAAATCTGCGCTGTCATCTCAAGAAGATTAATATGAGAAATGTAATCTTCATCGGTGGTCCGTTCGAACTCATCAGTGATCTCGCCCGAAACGGATATCCAGTCATTGATTTCGAGAAGTTAATAAACACAGGAAGTTACGAATTAGTTCGTTCCGAACCATCCCGAACGGATAAAATGAAAGAGATACTTGCCAAATCCATTATTGTTAAAAGATGTCTCGAATTAGGGCATGAAACGTGGGTGATTGACGGGAACATTCTTCCTCTGAGGGACATTTTCTTTGAGCTTCCTAATCCCGCCTGTAGTTTTCTCTTTGCGAAGAATTTGGAAATGGTATTTGTGAAGAAATCTCGAGTATCGTCGAAGATTTGGGATGATGATTTTATCTCTAAACTTGTGTCACATGCTGGATCGGTAGAAGGAGGTGATTTGGCTTCTACAAATTACAAACATTTCGCATATTTTGCTAGAAAGGTCCTTGAAGATTCTGGTATTGTTGATGTGTGTTTGTTTGATGAGTTGAAATTTGGTGTTGAAGCGGGTGCTGATGGGTTGAACAAAACAATCCAAAATGGAACCAAAATGGTATTTTGGTCTGGGAATGTGGATCTGAATTCCGCGCAGAGATGGCTTGATTATATGGAAATGTGGCTGATAGATGAAGACCTATCTTGTGTTTCTGTTCTGTGCCACCAACAATAACATCAAACTGAGAATTACTGTTCTTAAAAGTAAATGAAGATTTACCCACTTACCACTTATTTCTTATGTATTTAGCTATCTAACACCCAACTTCAAGAAAATGCGCATTTCACCCTTTAAAAGTAGTGGTATTGATGAGTTATGAAAGATTTGGGCGGTATAAAAGTAAAAAATTAAGTTTAAGTGTTAGATATGTAAATACATAAGAATCAGGCAGTGTGCGTGTAAATGCCAGAAAAGCAAATTCCTTCTCATTGATGCTGGTTCTGTAGCTGTATTTTGATATGTTTCAGCAGTCTTCATTCTTCAGGATCGGCTGCAAACACTATACTTTGAAGAGTGGCAGTAAAGTGCAATTTTCCTATAATTAAAGGAAGAGTTTGATACGGAGGCTTCTGTTAAGGTATGTGCTAACTATCGAGCACTCCTCGTGTTATTTAGTTTTATTTGGGATCAGAATAAAAAAGAAATATATAAAAACTTGACCTTTTAAGCACAAGTTGGCAACTTTTATAACAGGGTTTATAGTTTGCATTTGGTGTAGAGTTATATATAAAACTTTAATGGGGCATTTACATACATACCACCTAATTGAAGCTAGGGTGTAGAGTTATATATAAAACTTTAATGGGGCATTTACATACATACCACCTAATTGCTATGTATTTACATATCCAACACCCAAACTTTTCTTTCATATCACATAAAAAATATCGCCGCCCCAACTTTTAAAAAGTGAAATACACAGTTTCATGCATAGGTAAACTGGCATGTATGTAAAAATTGAAGTATAGGTGTTAGATGTGTAAATGCATAGGAATTGAGTGTTATGTAATCTTCCTTTTTTTTTATTTTTCATCACACAAACCCCCATGTGCTATGCCTTAAACTCAAGAACTTATGCCTGAAGAAAAGTATCTAACCAGTAGATCAAATATGCTGCGCAAAAATCGATGGGATGAACAATATGTGATATGAGTTAATATGCTCCTTATTATTTAGAATAACAAATGATGGAGCAAAAATACTGTGAAATTTCTTTATAAATTATACTGTTAAGTGCTTTTACGATGCAGTGGATTATCACTGCTGACCTTGTATATAGTTAAACTTTGGGTTTGGGCGTAGTTAAGAACTTTATTTTTTAAGCCTGATTTGTTCTTCAGAATTTCTTTTGTTTGCTTGTGTAACTTTACTGTAAAATGTTTTAAAGTTCCATTTCCAAGATTATTAAATATTATATGACATGAAATTTACTTTGGATCTTAAAAATGCTTCATTTTTGTAAGGGGAGTGTTTGAAGTTAAAGACTGGCCATGGTTGCCTCTATTTCTGATTTTTTATAGTTGTGTTCAAAGAAAGGCATGGTTTTTTATATCAGAGTTGCAGTTCATGTTCTTACTCTTTTTCTGGATTTCTTTGTGAATATTACACTGAATTGTAGTTGTGATTAGTTTTTAAGTTTTTTGTAATCTAAGTTTTAATATAGATGTGGAGGGATACTTATTTTTTGTGGGCTATAAAAGAGAGAAATGCAATAGATTTTGGTCTGTATAATCAAAGTTGATTCCAATATAAATTTGTGTATAGATTTTTTTTTTTTTTTCAGTGGGTGTTTGGCTGCCTACAAGATTTAGATTAAATAGGATTTAGTAAAGTCGGTAAATCCGGATTTATCAAATCCAAATGAATTAAATCTAGAATAATGTTAGGTTTAATTTTAAGGTTAAATCTATTAAATTAGTTCATGGTGTTTGGCATAAATACACTCCTATGATTTTGTCTGAGCTAAATCTGTGAAATTCACGTAATAATCGGATATAATAAATCGTAATGAAACCAAGAAAAATTTGATTTAGCAAACTGCAGATTTAATTTATTTGATTTTTTTTGTTGGTTGCATTTACGCTAAGTATCACATAAATCCTACTCAAACCGGGCTAAAGAAGAAGGGGTCATTTACATTCATACCACCAAATTCTTATGTATTTGCATATGTAACAACCAAGCTTTTATCTTTTATTATTATACCAGCTAAATTATTCATATATCATAAAAATATTATTATTTTGAATTTTAAAAATTAAAATACATATCTTCATGCATAGATAAGGTGACATATATGTAAAAATTGAAGTTTAGGTGTTAGATTTGTTCATAAATAAGAAATGGTATGTATGTAAATCTGCCAAAAAAAGAAATATGCAAGCTTGTATTGGGAAGACACCGGCAAACGAACCATCACAAATTTATTTAATATTGCTTTTCATTATTTTACGAGTTATGAAGCTCAGATCTCCTTTTAGAGATAATTAAAATGAAATTAATTCATATATATATATATATATATATATATATATCTCGCATCCTTATTCTCATACTCAATGTTGCCCGACTCGCCACAAAGGCTGATGCTGATGCTTGTTATCATGCACCACCCTGAGCTCGTGTTAATCACTCTAGATGTAATAGTATTCATAATATTTGCATCGATCAATATGCTTGTGGTGAGGAGTTTGTAATAAGCAAAGATAGGGATGATAAAGATTTATTGGTTGAGACATGTTATCGTAATTTATAAAGTTTCAAACAAGCTCTCAAATCTAATGTCATCAAAAGGAACTTTGGCGTGAAGATTACACATTATAATCAATTTAGTGTTGTAGCTATATGTGGAGATGGCGAAATCTTTGAGGTGTGAAAATTAAAACTAACACATTCATGCCCAGGTGTGAATAGAATAGGCTATAAACTAGCAACAACCACGTGGGTAGCAAATGAAATTGAAGATATTGTTAAGAAAAATCCGGACATCACTCACAAAGCAGATTAAGAACAACTTAGAGTGCACATATGGGTTGCCTTTATCATATAAGATTAGGGAGGTCAAGAGAACTAGCTCGCAAGAACATTTTTGGGTCGGTTGATGATAATTACAGATGGGTACCAGCATTACATGAGGAGCTTATTAAAAGAAATTTGGGACCACATTACATATACTTGTGATAGATATGATTCATCATTCCATAGATTCTATGTGAGCTTTAAGGTTTCTATTGATAGTTTTTAAGCAGGTTATACATACAACATATTTGATTAACCTTGATGTTTGTCATTTAAAATCAAAATTCTTGGTTATTCTATTATCTGCAAATTCGTCTATTTACAATTGCATTTGTATTAGAGGAATCTGAGTTAAAGAACTAGTGGAAGAGGTTCTTAGAAAATTTGGCAGAATCAATTGGCACTAACTTACAAAACTTGACATATATATCATATATGAAGAAGGGCTTAGAAAATGCAATCACGCAAATTTCCATATGTGGAACATAGGGTTTGTCTATGTCATCTATGGAAGAACTTGAAGAAATTTTTTCGATGTAATGACAATCAAATGATTAAAAGTTTAGTGTGGACAGCTGCTAATATTTATACTAAAAATAAATTTGAATGTAATCTTAATGAGTTATGCAGTATATGCCCACAGATTTACTCTTATTATGTTTGTCTGACAAGCGGTCAAGAAGCGATTTCTTACCTGAGATGAGAAATCATTACAATACTAATAATATAATTGAATTCTTTAATGCATGGATTGAGGAGGTTAGGAGTAAGTCTGTGGTTGATTTGATTGATATACTGAGAGCAATGCTTATGAAACTAAGGGCAGAGAGGAAGTTAACTTCATCTACATGTAGACGTGAACTAGTGTCATGTGTAGAAGATTACATAAGAAATACTAGTATCAGAAAAATCCAATATCTTGTAGGCCAATCAACACCATACACAGCTGAGGTTAAATTATCTTTTAATGGATATGAAGTAAATATTTGAAAGGAGAGAATGTAGTTGCAAAGCTTGGCAAATGACTGTGTTACCATGTATTCATATTGCACTTGTTATTGGCATCAAAGAACATTCGTTGTGACATACTTATGTTAATGACTGCTACCATGACACTAGGTTTATAGTTATTAAATTATTATTTTATATCTCTATAAATGAAAATGTAATTAATTTTAGTATTTTAATTATAGGTACATAATGGAATATGAAGATCCTAGTTGTACTCTTTCAGGGAAGATGAATAGAGTGAAGTCGATGATGGTGTTGACGTTAGTGTGCCTAACAGTTTGCGTCCAAGATAAAGACCGAAGTAAAAAAAAGAATAAATAAGAGTTTCTTAGAGAAGACCGGGCAGAGATAAAAAAGGATTCACAAGTGTGGACGTTGCAGCATCTCTGGTCACCAAAACACTACATATAAAAATCCACTCAATCAGTCGGGCTTGCATTTCTCGCAAGAAAATCTTTGATCTTTATGTTTGTGAGAGTTATATGGAAAAGATTTTGTTTTTTTGTAGTTATTCCTATTTTTTTTGTAATTCTTCAATCTTTGACACTTTTTGGGATTTTTTTTTTGACATCGTCCAATTTGCTAGTTTTGTTTAAGCATATTAAATAATATTGATTATATCATGGCTGCATTTGTATTCCTCCAACTAAAAATACAAAAAGGATTTTTCATTATTGTTCATCTTCTATCATAATAAAACAATTGTATCAAATTACATATAGTATTTCATTACTTAGTATGCATGAGGAAAAAAAAAAAGACTGATTAGAACAGAGCACCTTCTATTCAAAAATATGATTCCCCCTATCAGAATTTATAGGGGAGGCTGAGATCAATGCAGAGAACATCCAGTTCAGTTCAGAATTTATCAGATTCCCTCGCTTCCTTTCAAAGTCCCTCCTCAGCCTACTTCACTCTAAAACAAGCTCAAAAACTTCCCAATCCAATTTCATCTCTCAATTTCCTTGAAACAGCCTAAAAAATTTTAGTTTATGATAAATCTCTTAGCTTGTGTTTTGAACATTAGGATGATTTTCATACATACCAATCAATGCTTGTTTTTACATATATAGCACTCAAATTTCCAATTTAAATTTGCTGATTTTGTTAAATCTTATGTATTTAACACATAATACATAAACATAAAGTTATTGATTCTCTACTTCTTATATATTTGCATACTTAACACTTAATCTATACATGAAATTGCTGATTTTCTCTAATTCTTGTGTGCTTACACAGTTAACACCTAAATCTTAATACATGAAACTTACAGATTTTGCCATTCCAGTGTATTTATACACTTAAAAACTTAAATCCTATATATTTATATCTATAACACCTAATATCCAACTTTAAATTGTGGTTTAAAATGGCTGAATCAGTTCTTATTGAAGGCTCAATTACATAATTATTTTGCTGTTGCTGCTGGATTGAACTTATCGGCTTTCAATGATGCCACTACATCTGTCCCCTAATCTCTTAGAATAAGAAATTCATTCTATAATGAGATGATGAAGAAGATGAAGATGGAGGTGTCATATCTATTCATTACATCTAGTTGCAACTAACACCAACAAAGAAATTTCAACTTTGCAGATTCTGGATTACTAGTTAAAGACTTGAATCTCATAACATTCTCCAGCCGATTTTTTCTTCATTTGTCAATGTGCAACTTGTGAGCCGCTTTTAGAGTTAATTTTTATCTAGCAGGGCTAGATTGTTTGAATCATTACAACAACAAGAACAAAAACAAGCTTTTATCCCACTAGATTGTTTGAATCAAAATATTCAAATAATTATTTTTATTAACATTCAATACAATAATTATCAAAAGCTGAAACTTTTGTTATAGCATGAAAGTTCTCATGTCTTCCAAACTAGACAGCTTTTAAATTTTGAAGTATTGTTGCTTGTTGGAGTTTCAGTTTTGGGCGTATTTTGAGTACCAACAATTATGCTACTGACTTCATCAATGCTTGTTCAATACTAGCTTTCATTCAGCAAAGCATATAACAACTATGGGAATAAACTGATGTTTGCTTACATTCATATAAGATTTAACTTTAGGCGCAATTTCCATATATGTCCTTTAACTTTTGTTTATTTAGTCTCACATTTTTATCTACAAAAAAGTAGAGGAAAAAAAGATTGTACTTCTCTATTGAGTTTTTTGAGATAATTAGTATTTTACTCTTCATGTTTTGTTGGCTATTGGGGGGTTATAATTTTACTTATGGGTCATTTGCATACATACCACATAATTTATATGCATATATATATATATATATATATATATAACATCTAAATTTTAATTTTTATATATGCAAGACTCAAATCTTTCATATTATATAAAAAACCTCATTATTACTTCATTCAACTACATAAACAAACTAAAAGTGTTACAAATATAAAAATGAAAGTTTAGGTATTAGACACAAAAGCTAAATGTTACATAAAAACCCAAAACATAACATATATTTTTAATGAACATTGATTACATTGTTCATATTGTAAAATACATCAAAGAAATCAAAACTAAAATTACATCGTTCATGTTTCATAATACACAAAATATATCAAAACCAAAATTACAGACAATATTAAAAGTAGCAATGAAAACAAAGAATAATACAATTAAAGTCATAATTTCTTTTCGTCACCATCTCCTCAATCGATCTTCTTTCAAAATCATGTACATCATCCATTTCATCAATCAATTTAAAATAGTCATAGTTATCCACCGAACGATATCTTCAACACCTATAAAACCTTCTTCAACGATTCATGCCTTTATTAGGTATAAACACCCCACACATTCTAAATTACCGTCACAATAAAATTTACGCAATCTAATGTCTTTCGAGCTTGAAGATTGATTTAAATTCATCTCCTACGACAAAATGACAATTGTAAGAAATTAAATGAATCATATAACATCTAAAATTTAAAAATATACAACTCACTCTACATAGATCCATATAGAGGTGTAAACGAGCTGAACATGAGCGAGCCATGCTCAGCTCGATGTTCAGCTCATTCAAAAAAATTTTTGTTCAAAATAGCCTCATGTTTGAAGTGTCTCGTGATTAGCATGGTTGATTTTGGCTTGATTTGAATTCGCTTGTTCTTTTCAGCTCGTGTTGATCTTAAAATCAGCTCGCATGATACAAGAAATAACAAAATTTCACATTTTTTTAAATAAAACATAAAAAATCAATATAAAAATGTTATATAATATTACTTATTTTATTATTTAATTAATTCGAGCAAAAATGAGTCGAACATGATTGAACAAAAAGTTGTTCATATTCGACTCATTTTTAAACAAAGCTCAAGGAATGTTTGTGTTCTATATATATATATAAACTTGATGAGTAGTATCCGAACACAAACGAACACATCTTAGTTCGTGTTCAGCTCTTTAACTTATCGAAAAAAATTAACGAGCCAAACACGAGCTTCTTAACGAGCCGAACACGAGCTGTTCGCGAACAACAAGCCGTTTTGACAGCCCTAGATTCATACAAAATTGCAAATAAAGCAATTATATTGGAAACATTATAATGAAATTAAAATCAAAATTTACATTGGAAAGGAAGTACTGCAGTTCTATACTAGCAAACAACCTAAAGAAGAAAAAAAACATAGGAGATTTCTGTCTAATACAATTATTCTGATATTAATCAAATAAAGATTCGTGCAATTGTTTGCTCACATCTTAACTAGCATATCAACATTTATAAGTAAGGAATCGGTGCTAGTTAAGTTATAATTCATACATTATTTTATCATAATAGCAATTTGATGTTTTATTTCAGAAATTCTATCCTATGAAATTAAGAACTCAGCTTCGGTCCTGATTTAAGGATTTTGAGCATACAACATATTTCATATTACTTGCCTTAGGAAACATTACCCTGAAACGTGTGTGCATGATTTTGTGCGCCTTATCCTAGATATAGATTGTTATAAAGAGAGATTTACGTACATATCACACACTTCTTAAGCAATTACATATCTAATGCCCAAGGTTTGGTATTTATATTTATGACCCCTTGGTGTCATAAATTTATGCATGAAAATGTGTATTTCACTTTTACAAAGATATGATTGTGGTAATTTTGATGTGATGTTAAAAGATTTGAGCAGTATGCATGTAAATATGAATGTTTAGGTATTAGATATGTAAATATACAAGAATTGTGCGATATGTATGTAAATGCCCAAGAACTTAAAAAAAAAAAAGTAAACAAGGTTTTTAATATATGATTTTACTTTCACTCTTAACATAATTATTTTTCCTATAAATTGATTATATACTATAAATGTCAGTTTTAACGCATCTAAAAGGTATCAAATTTATGGCGAATTACCTTTATAGTCTGCTTCAGATTGCTTGTGATCTTTAATGAGCAAAGAGCTTGACATCCTCTCACAAAGGACTACTTCACCTGCACAACATAAGCATGAGTTAAATTATTTAAATATCATATGAAATACACATAAATATTTCAACTTGTAAAACAAACAGACCTGAATTTTATTTCTTTTGCCAAGGAAATTCATTTTAATTTGCATTCTTGCTCGGTTTGTTCCAAATTCAATTGACATAGTTTGGACAACTAATTCCAGCCAAAGGCACTTCAACTTGCAACACATTGTTTAGAAACAAAATGAATAATCCCAAAGAACTGTGTTTGTCATAAAAATAGGCACATTTACATACATATCACCCAATTCCTATATATTTACATATCTAACACCTAAACATTACTTTTGACACTTACACATCCGAAATCTTTCAGATCATATCGAAAGTACCACTATTTTAACTTAAAAAATTGAAGTTTGGTGTTAGATATGTAAATGCACAAGAATGGAGCTGTATGTACGTAAAGCTCCCAAAAAATAATTTCTGGCCAAAGAGGTGTGATTCTATTTCTTGATCTCTGAAAACATCAGATACAATTAGAATCAGTGCACAGACCGTCCTCACCTCCCTCTCCCAATTCTCCCATTAACAAAGCCCTCTGCCTCTTCCCACTATCAATCCAACTGAAACCTCCATTTTTCTTCACACTCCTTGATTTCATTAGTTTCCTTATCTTATCTGCTTCATCCCATCTTCCAGCTTCAGCATACATGTTGGCTAACAATACATAATACCCACTATTCTCCGGCTTCAGTCTGAAAAGATGCTCCGCCGCCCACCTCCCCGTCTCAATATTCCCATGAAGTCGACAAGCCCCAAGCAGCGCCCCCCATACATTGAAATCGGCTTCAAAAGGCATCTCCTTGATGAAGCTAACAGCCTCATCCATTAGACCCGCTCGGCCAAAGAGGTCGACCATGCAGGCACAATGCATTTGTGTCAAATTCATTTTTTGAGCTAATAATCGATCAAAGTACCTCTTTCCTCGCTCGACTAATCCGCCATGGCTGCAGATCGATAAGGCCGACACATATGATACATGATCATAGCCTACTTCACCATCTCCCATTCTGTCAAATAAATCCAAAGCAGTTGCAAGATCGCCTTGCAATCCATAGCCAATTATCATTGAGTTCCATGAGGCCACATCCTTATTTGGGTATCTGTCAAAAATCTTCCTTCCCAGATCCACCCTCCCGCATCGATTGTACATCTCCAATATTGAGTTACAGATAAAAAGATCAGTTTCAATATGTTTTTTCAATATAAAACAGTGAACTTCCTTTCCTTGCTTGAGCGCAGGAAGATTGGCGCAAGCTGCTAAGGCTCCCATGAAGGAAACAGTGTCATATTTCATCCCCCTAACTCTCATTTCCTGAAACAAATTCAAAGCTTTTAAGCACCAATCGCTCTGAGAATAACCCTGTACTAACACATTATAAGAAACTTCATCTTTCTCCGATACGTCGAAGAGATTTCTCGCAAGGTTCAGCCGGCCACATTTGACATACATGTCAAGTAAAGCATTGGTTACGAACAAATCAATGTGGCAGTTGTCTCGGATAGATCTGGCATGGATTTCCCTTCCCTTGTTTAGAGATGATATTCTAGCACAAGCTGGGAGCACATTTGTGAAGGTGACAGCATTGGGAGCTTCCCCACTAAGCTGCATTTCACCAACTAACCTGATTGCTTCCATCTCATCTCCATTTTGGGTGCAGTTTGATATCATAGCATTCCATGAAACAACGTTTTTATTACTTATCCTGTTGAAAATAGTTGCCCCCTTCTTCAAAAACCCACATTTTGCATACATATCCAATAGCGAATTAGCAACAAATACATCAGAATCCATTCCATGCTTGACACAATATCCATGAACTTCTCTCCCGAGATGAAGAAGCTCAAAGGAAATTAATGGCAGCAGGCTAGCAATTGTTATGCCATTAGGTTCCATTCCACTGTACAGCAACATTTCCTTAAACATCTCTAAAGCATCTTCAGAAAGCCCGGCATGAACAATAATTCCTATAATGGAGTTCCATGAAACATCATTCTTAACCATAATGCTCTCAAACGCTCGCACCGAATCCTCCAACTCTCCACACTTTCCATACATACAAATCAAAGCATTTCCGACTGTTACATTCAAATCCAAACCAACCTTAATCGCATAGCCATGTATCCCAGCACCAAAAATGCCATCTTGCACTGCTCCAGCTGCAGGGAGAACACTAACAACACTGACCGAATTAACTCCCAATCCTAACCTCGCCAACTGACAGAACCAACTCATCGAATCAAAATACAACTCATTATTAAAAAAAACAGAAATCAACGAATTCCAAGAAATAATATCTCTATCAAACATCTCATCAAACACCTTGCACGCACTTCCTGCATCCCCACACGCGCCATAAAACGCTACTAGCGTATTCCCAACAAAGACATCAGAGCAAAACCCCAGCTTTACAACACCAGCATGCAGCTCCTTCCCCTTGTCCTCAGCTCGAACATCACAAGAAACAGCCGCAGAGCAAGCGGAGAGAGCGAAGGGGAAGGTGCGGTTGTCAGGAGAGACGGAGCTCTGGATCATGGAGTTGTAAACGGAAAAAGATTGGGTATTGAGGCCGGCGCGAGATAGAGCGCGGACGAGAGAGTTCCATAGGAATGCGCTTCGGGGCTTGAGGGGGTTGAGGCGAAAAAGGCGGAGGGAGGAGATGGGGTCGTTGAAGGTGGAGTAGGAGATGATAAGAGCGGCCATGGAGGATGGATTGTGGTAGAGAAGACCGGATATGGATGCATGGGCGTGGGATTGTTTGGTTTGGGAGAGGGACTGAGAGCGGAGGATGAGTTGGTGGAGGGAGCTTAATGAGGGTGCTGAGTGCTTCGCGACGGTGGAGACAGAGTGATGGAGGAGCATAGAGGTTTCCGGAGGTCGCCAAGGGAGTAGATTGTGAATTTCAATATAATTATAAAAAGATAATTATTTATGTATTAAATTAAATTAAATTAAATTAACTGTATAATGAGTGTAGAGGGTAAAAAATAATAAAATTAATTAAAACATTTTATTAGACAACAGATTTTAAATATATATATATATATATATACAAGGAAAAATATTATAAATAGAGATAAAAAAATATATTTAGGGTATAAAAATACTGGTTCTTTTTTATTTATTTAAGTATAAGTTTTAAATATTTATGTTAAATTTTCATTAGTGGTATTAGATATAGAACAAATTAATTGATATTAAAATACATGTTTCTAATATACTTAAAAAATTATATAAAATCACTTAAATTTATAGATAAAACATATATATTAAAGATAACTGCTATAAAATGTATGATAAAACATCATAACATTAAGCTATTTATTGTTTACATATAATCACCAGAAAAAAATTGTCACAGAAGATTAAACAAAAATTACCTCTATATACATAATAAATTTAAAGATAAAGAAAAAAATCATGCCTATGAATGCTTGATCTAATTTCATTTTCATGCCAATTCAGAGATTTTGAACTTCTTAGATATAACATAAAACTCTAAAAAATGTTCTAAAATGAACTCCATTTTTTTTATATGTTTTTTAGAAAGTCTATAGGAGTCTTCTTGATAACTTTAATAGCAATCCGCTCTAATAATATTATGGCCCGTTTCTCATCCACATAGGCATTTACCCTTCCGACTCTAATTGTGCATGTGTGAGAATTTAACCTCTTTGATCTCTTCTTTGAAGATATAAAATACATTAAATGCCTCCAAGCTATGGAGAATAAAATCATGGTAAATACTCACTATTGCTACCAATGCCATCAAACTCGATGCTCTCTGTCGACATTCATGTCAATGGTTGTTGTGAACAACGATATATATTGCCGACACTAAAGCGAGTGTTCATCATCACCAATATGGCGGATCCTATCGCTAACACAAACACTAATGCAGACTTTAGCTTATTCATCATTTTCTAACTATCATTATCCAATCATCTTTGCTGCTAGTCATTATTAATAGGACATTATTATTCTATTGTCATTGTCTTATTGTCTTCCTATCATAATTTGGTTGTTGTCTCCCGATTATCTTCTCCTCATTATTGTCGCTTGATCGCTATCATCACTTTTAAACATTTGTACCACAAACTTATGAGATTTGCAAGTGCTCTCTAATTCATAATCTTGTCATCTATGATTGTTGGGAGGAGATGATTTTTATAATCTCACGTATAAGGGGTGATAAAAATTGATCCAAAATGCCAAATCGACTGGAACCTAACTAAAAAAATTTGGGTTTGGTTTGACCAAATTAAATTTTAGGTGGGACTGGATAAAAATTTAAATACAATCAGGGTTAAACTGTTAACCCAACATTTACCCCAAACTGACTTGTCAACTAAAACTTGACTTGTCAATCCAATATTGACTCAAATTTAACTCAATCTTGATTCAAAATTGACCTGAATTTTAACTGAATAGTTATTTCACATGTACTACACATGTTCACTAGTTGTGTTCGTGTCATTTAGGTTGAAGCTTGCCGAGTTCCAATTAGGCATTCTAATGAGTTTAAAATTTGGGTCTAGTTTTTGTCAAACAGTTTCCGAACAGATCAATTTCAAGTCAGACTAGAACAAGACCTTTGAAATCAATTTAACAACCATACAATTATATAGATAACATATTATTTCATTGGGTCGAGCACAATGATTATTATTATTTTTTTTTAATAAATAAATAAATAATTATTAATGCAATAATCGCATCACAAATCACAGAGTTGCGGCCCATGATGTGTGGTTGTTGGTTAGGTGATGGAAAGCAATGAATTGACGAAATTTATAAGATTCTCCAATGCAAACTTACAAGGAAATGATAATATACAAGGACGAGGTCATGGATGCAAACTAATGACTCCTGCTTTAAATATATATATATATATAGGTTAGCAGACGGCCATCCACTTGGGGGGTAGAATGCAAAATTTCTTCGCTGTTGGATTTTTCAGTGAATATTACAGATTATTTATATAATTTGCATATTATTTACAAACGAGGCAGAGAGGGACAGAGATATATATATTGGAATAATATCAACATATATGATTTTCATAGTAAATTAATATTAATGATATTTTTTATGTTATGCCAAAAAATTAGGTGATATGTAAATAATTATTAGCAACAATGTCATTTGTCTATAAGAAGTGTGCTACGGGTGTAGCTAAATCAAGCCAACTCATGAGCTAGCTCGGTGCTTAGCGTAATAAATGACTCCTGAGCTAACAAGTGAAACCTCAACTCGACTCATTATCTCATAAATTGGTTCCATTAAGAAAGTATACAAAAGATTACTTGAAATATATTAAAATTTATGAGTTTAAGTATAAGTGATTAAAAAAATTCAAAAATTAATACTCAATTGTCTTATATCAAGCAATTTATAATTCCCAAATTGCTCATTTTTCCTATCATTTTATTATAATAGTTGTTTGAATCAAAATTATTTCCACTCGTTAATGGTAAATGAACCAGCTCATGAGTTAACTTAAACTTTTGAAAATTAAGTTTGAACTTAAGCTAGAACTCAATTAATTAATTGAATTCGAGCTCTAGTAGAAGGTGGCTCGAGCTCTGCTTAATCATAGTCTTCATAGATAGTGAAATCTCAAAGATTACATGATAAATCTTATTCCAATTTATTAGAAAATATTTGAGTATTGCAATAGCTCATGATTTCAAAAGCTTCCTCTTTAATGATATATATAGGACATTTCAGACCACTCGAAAGATTTCTTCTTTTTAATTTTGTATATCTTTAATCAAACACATTGTCCAACATAATAATGTTTAATTCACATGACTTTAGATAGCGTCACATTCGCTCTCTTATTAAAAAATATAAAAAATAATATATTGTAATTAAAAAATAGAAATTAAAGTTCGTATAAATAAGATCCACTTGCTCACACTTCCAGTTATGTAAAATATTATTCATTTTACCAACCAAACAATTTGTTGGAATACTCAAATGCTAAAGCCACATTTTTTTCATTGCCCCAACTAACTCCTCTTTAGAGTTGTTAACCAATCTTGACATCAAAAGTTGAAAGCAAATAAGTGATCCTCATTGATGGGGTAAAGGGGATCAATCACACATGGATCCATGAGCATGCATATTTTCTATGATATGTTTGTAAAAATTGTAGTCAAATATTTTTTTGCACTTGTGTGCTTTTTTTTTAAAGTCATACTAATTATATATGACTCTTATATATAATAATGATACATGGGTCGACATCTTCATAATTGGTTCTTTATATTCTCCACCTTCTCTTTTTCCATCTTCTAATTCACATTCTTTTTTCTCTACATCTTGCCCCTAAAATCAGTTGCTTTGAAGGATGGGCCAGTAACAAGCACCTCCTCACTATCCTCCTTTCTCTTGTAGTCCTTTCTACATATAAGTCTCTAAATAATAGTTTTTAGTGCATCTTATTTCTACTCCAACCTTGACTGATTAGTTTTAAGCCTAAGTTGGTGGCTTAGTAAATCTTGATTAATAATAAAAAACTTTTTCCTTAGCTCTTCATACGATAGAATGGGCTAACCTACAACTGATTTTACTTCTATTTCTTTTTTTATCTTCTTTTTTTCAAAATAATGATGTTTTCTCTTTTTGTTAGAGCTCTAACCAGGATAGACTAAGTAGGATTATGTACAACGAACTCATAAAATTCTTCCTTCTAGTATAATATAGGAAAGTATATGAATAAGTAAGAAAGTCATGTGATTTAAATTATTATAACCACCCAATAATGTCTAAGAAAACACTTTTATATCTTTATTCATCAATTTTAAAAAACATTGGCATTTGAACCCCCTTGTTGCTCCTCTAGCTCAGTACCCTTGGTGTTGTCTCCCCATGTAACTTAACGTGGCTCTTTCTCAACTTTGAGATGATTTAACGCTACAATGATAGAACATATCCAATTTTAATATTAGCATTGGGCATTCTTTTTCAAGGTAGTGACTTCACAATGCACCATCTCTTTTTAAGCTACTCAGTATTTTCCCCCTTATCAACCTATCCCCTATATTTAAGAAAAATTATTCTCATTAATAACCATTAAAGCATTTTTTATAAAAATAACACTACATGTATTATAATCGATGAGGAATCCATTTACAAAAGGCATAACCAAAGCTGACATATCAACTTTTTTAGTGCACTCCGAAAATGCTTCTACAATCATACATATATTTTTGAAATCCCTATCCTCATTCAAGAAGTTATCAAGCAACCTACTACTTTAACCTATATTCTATGACTCCTCATGAGATGAAAATTCTCTAAATTGTAGCCTATTGACCAAAAACAAATTCAATAATTTTAAATATTATATTCATCTTAGTATTGAACATGTTGAAATCATCAACTTTAATCATCCTCAATAATAATTGATGAAATATGGGATTAAAAATTATATTTTAAAAAACTCTAAACAACAAACGAAAGGAGTCTCATTTCGACCCTATATGTAAGCTAAGCAATATAATATATTTTAACTAATATAATTTGATCAAACATCTGCATATATAGTAATGTAACATAAATGAGTCAATTCCTAAGGAGATAATGATTAAAAATATGATCGAATTATATTTGAATCATATTTCAAGTAAGATAAGGCAAATTTTGAATTATGAGCAAGTAAAGATTGAATCAACTTTAAAGTATCCTTGAATCAAAATCAAATAAAAACTGAATTATTTTCAGTCATAATCAATGATTTTTAAATGATGCAAGAAATAATGATCGAGCAATGATCGAATAAAATTAAACAAAAGTCAAATCTTGTTTAGAGTATCATTGAATAATTATTAAATTATGTTTGATCAAATATCAAATTATTTTTAAATAATGATTAAATATTATTCAAATAATGATCGAATAAAAGTCGAATAAAAATAATAAGAACCTTCAATATAATGTTGGAAGCATCTTCAAATAATGATCAAATTTTCTTTGAACCATCTTTAAATAATGATTGAATGATAATTGATTCATCTTTGGCTAATTTCTTTATCAATAGTTGTTTTTTTTTTTACATAGTTCAAATCTTTGATTCATCCTCACATGTAATTGCATCATATTTTATCACATTTCAATTATTGCTTGAAGATTATTTAAAGATGGCTCAATAATTGTTTGATAAATATAAAATTAAGAGCATGGCAAATAACTTAAAACATGTCAGTACTCTACGTTTGATATATGGAATATATAGTGGTGTATTGGATTTATGTTTTATAGGACAAATAATACATTTAGTCCTAAGAAAATCAAACAAATAATATTACTAACGTGTGTTGATGGTGAATGGAGAGAGACCATTGTCGTTTGAAATATTATTACATTTCGAACATATTCTTAAAAAATAGAGAATATATTGAGAAGAGAAAGGATCAAGAAGCTTCTATCATTGCATAGTTACATAGCTATTCAATGAGAATAATAGCTATTTATTAAACAATGAGATGTTCAACTGTAGATGTATTATGGTCTGGATGTTTTTTTCTTAATACTTCTCTAAAAAATATGTATCAGACATATTTCTCTTATTTTTTTTATTATGATTCATATTTTCATTTTACATTAGTAATCATATATTTACATAAGTTGGTATATATAATTTGTGTTAGTTTTAGGCTAATATAATCTATATTTATTCTTATTGTCATAATTGTTATTTTAGATCGTGCATGCATATCCACTATCTATTTAAATAGTACATATTCACTGAAATATAAAATCAAATGGGCTTATTGCACTACACTATGATTGAATTACTAAAATAACCGTGAAGAATTCTCAAACTTCTATAACATCATCAGAAGAAAACAAAAATTTAAGCTCTATGCAAAAGAATTGTATGCATTATAAAAGATTGGAAAGTCCAAGTTAATGAAATGATTGATCTAAGTCTTGGGCTCATAATTTTATTAGTTGAGAGTTAATTTAACTAAGTGCGCTTATGTGGATTATGTAGCTAGTGATTATAAATGAATGTATTATTAGCTAAACTATAATGATGACTTATTAACTGATTTTATTAATAGTGTGGAGCAGTTTTGCATACTTGCACTCATATATATTGAGAATGTAATGTCAAATAAGATTTATTATTCATGTTTGAATTATAATACTAAAAAGTTTCATGCATTTTATGATGTCGCATTTCATATATATTTGGAAGGCACGAAGATTATTCAATTTGATATTCTTGAGCTAAATCATTAATTTAGAGAAACTTTAATTAATGATAACATTACGGGTCGCTTTTAGCCATAAAGCTTATGTTAGTAGCATTGATTGATATTTATTATTCTAAAATTGTAGAAAACATCAAATGATGAAGCTCAAAATTTAAACTTTAATCAAATGGGTCTATTTCACAATACAGTGAATGAATTACTAAAATAACCGTGAATAATTATCAAACTTCTATAAAATCATCAGAAGAAAATAGAGATTTAAGTTCTATACAAAAATAATCTTATGCATTATTATCATTAATTCAACTAGATATACAAATAAGAGGTTGGAAAGTCCAAGTTAATGAAATGATCGATCTAAGAGACATGCATGATTCAATTAAAATGATTCCACTAGTTATAATTTGATGGCACAAAGGACTGACCTACCAACTGAAGAATCTAAGGCTGTCAAAGTTTTCAAGCGGCAAAATTGGATGAGCCAAAATTAAGAGGCAACTAGCTAGAGCTCAAAATGGCAGTCAGAGCTCTAGAATTTTCTACCATACATGAATACATGGTATAATAAAAAAAAAAATTAGAAATGTGTTATTTGTAAAGTTTGGGAGGACTATTTTAGCACTATGTATGAGGCTCCATTAATTCAAGTCCCACATCAAATGATCAAAATAGATCATTCTTTGGACATGGAATGTTTTGAGATAATCACATGCTTTGGTCTACTTAGGCCTTGGCTAAGGGTCATTGCTTTTAATCAACACACCTTTATATTTACATATCTAACACAAAGATGCCACCTTATGCATGAAAAGGTGTTTTTACATAATTTTTATTTATTTAATGTCCTTTTGATGCCATATGAAAGATTTGGATGGCATAAATATAAAAAAGTAAGGTTTAGGTGTTAGATATATAAATACATAGGACTTAGGTGGTATTTATGTAAATTATAGCCCAAAAATGAAGATAATTGTGGTTGTTAATCTTAGTATCAAAATGTTGTCTTGCAAATGGCTATTATTCCTCTTATAATCTACCATTATTAATGAAATAAATAAAATACTAATTATAGGGTTAGAAATAAAAATCGAAAAAGAAAGAGATACTTTAGGTGTCAGATAGTTTAATAAGGAAATATCTCATTATAGTAAAATAAAAATAATAGAGAACCATGTGACATCAGACATATGAGTATATTTGGTAGTTTCAGTTATTTTATTTTATTTTATTTTATTCTATTTATTTATTTATTGGAAAGTAAGTCTCACTCTTATATTATAATTAATACTATCACATGTTATATGAAATGATTAAAATCCAAAATAAATAGCTACACCTAACCAACATTTATTTTTATAATTGAAATATTAACCTAAATGAAAAAAAAGAATACTAATAAAAATAAAAAATGAGTCCAATAAAGATTTTCTTAAATAGTTTAATTGATAAAAAAAAACATTATTCTTTGCTAGGGTAAATAGTAATTGGGAAATTTACATATTTGTCACATAGTTCTTGTGAATTTACTTATCTAAGATTTAAGTTTTTATATTTAAGTATATGAAAAATAAATTTTTAATATGTTAAACTTTTAAAAGTAAATTATATATTCTTAATGTATAGATTTATGATATTAAAGATTTATAAATATAGATATCTAACAGACATTAGATATTTAAATACATAAATATGTATGTAAAATCTGAATACTTAAATGATTTTGAAAAGAAATTTAGGATTAAATCCCAAATACATCAAGTATTTACCCTACCATTATAATTTTTTTTCAGCTTTTGAGATTTAATTCAAATAAATTAGTAATTTTGGTGAAATTGTCTGAAAACTTCTTCTAGGATTTAAATCAATTAATTCAACTTATATTAAAATGGTATTGGGATGCAATATGGTTTTATGTTAAATAGATATTTATCATATCCAATAAATTTGGATTTATCAATTCTTGTGTGATGGAGATATAGCTTGCACCCAAAAATATCCCCTATAATTGGATTTAGTTGTTGTGAGATAGAACTATATACTAGTTGATCGTCTCGACTTATAAGAGGAATCTCTCACTTCGTTGCTCTCTCTTCTTCTCTCTCTACACCGAGATAAACAAAAAAAAAACTCAACACCGAGATACACCGAAGAAGATAAACTTACAAGAGAAATAAAACTCAAGCTCTCTTCTGCGACAAGCTATCAAGAAGAAGTCAAGGGAAAACAATCTTCTTCTTCTTTCTTCTTCCTTTTGCTGCAAGAAACTACTGCTTGAACTTTACTTCTTCTATTCTGAGAAAGCCTGAAGAAGAACACCAAAATCGTGCTTCAAAACCCAATGAGAGCAATCCGAAACCTTTTATCACGAGAAGGGAGCGGGAGACGTCGGACAAAGTGTATCTTCGCTTCGCCGGCGCAGGAGCAGGCGAAGTTGGGAATGGTTTCGCGATCGAGCAGGGAGGCGTGACGATCCGGCGAGAAGCTTCGCGAAAGAAGGGGCGGGAGCGGAATCGTGGTCGCGACATTGCGGGAGCGGGAGGCGGGTTGGGCGGAGCGGGCTCCATACTTAACATTAATAAATTTGGAGACTTTGATGTAATTTTTATTTTATTTTATATTTGGCGAGATTTAACTTAACTTCGCTTCTAAATTATATTAAAACTAAGCTACCAAGTACCAAACAAACGCCCTATATGTTACTTGCCTTTAGCTACAATAATTATTAATTAGTAATTTATTAATTTAACGAAATGATTGTTAAAAGTAATTACTGAACTTCTCATTTTATATATATTTTAAAGAAATCTAGCCAATGATAGGATTCGTTAATCGAAATTTTAAGACAAAAATGGGAGAAATCAGATTTTATAAATCCTGGATTTAGCAGCTAATTTCGGGTCTTAAAACGGTTACCAAACAGCCTAACAAATACAAAATAACAAATCAGAAGTGACAAATCTAGAAGATCCACCTCGAAGCTCTCCCCCTTCTCCATCTCCCCCTCCCCTGCAACTCTCCAGCCCCTCTCCAAATTTCTCCCCTTTCTCCTCTCTTCTCTTTCCCCTTCCTCTTCCTCACAATTCCCTCATCCCTCAAATCCTCGTATCATCTTCTACAGAGAGAAACAAGGCAAGTGGTGCCGGAAGATCATGAGAGAAGCAGTAGAACCCAACTGGTTCGCTCAATGGGAGAACGAGCTTCCGAGCCCAGAAGATCTTATTCCCCTCTCCCAATCTCTCATCACCCCAAACCTCGCCCTCCTCTTCAATCTCTCCACCCCAAACCCTAGCTCCGCATTTCCCCTTCCTCCTCCGCCGGAATTCAGCACTGCAACCCTCTCCACCACCCCGGAATCCATCTCTACAGGCTACGCCGACGATGAGCCCGCACGAGCCCTGAAAAAACCGCGGCTTGTTTGGACGCCGGAGCTCCACAAACGATTCGTCGACGCCGTCGCACATCTCGGGGTCAAGAACGCTGTACCGAAGACCATAATGCAGCTGATGAACGTAGATGGTCTGACTCGCGAGAATGTCGCCAGTCATCTTCAAAAGTACCGCCTTTATCTCAAGCGCTCGCAGGGTTTAAGCTCCTCCGCCTCCGGTCCGGCGATCTCCGCTGCCGACGCCGCCATGGAGCATCTCTTCTCTAGTTATCCCATTCCGCATCCTTTAATCCGCCGAGATGGATCTGTGCAGGAGAATTATATGCCGTTTCTATCTCCACCTCTCTTTCAGCGACATCAGCGGATGAGTTCAGAGGCAGCGCAAAATCAGCTATTTTATCATCGGAGGCAAATGGGGTATTTTGGATCGGTTAGTGATTTTGGGTTGCTTGCAAGGGGAGGGGCAGAGCGGTTTGGTTTTCACAGAATGGGGGTTATGATGCAACCACCAAAGGCAACTTCTTTGCCAGATTCTTATGGAGCTGAGATGGATGCTTGCTCTGGAGGAGCAGGGAGGAGAGTTCTGAGTCTTTTCCCGACAAAAAATGAAGATTGAGCCGAGATTTCTTATTCGATTCTCTCATGTACGAGGATTACTTGAAGTTCGATTGTTCTCTGAGAAACAATGGAGTTATTGTCTAAAAGCTTTTTTTTTCTGGTTGGGGTGCCGCCCCCCGCCATTGTTAGCCTTGCTGACCTTGTTCTTGTTATTGTTCTCTGTTGGTAACTCTGTGCAGAGGTAATTTATGGAAAATCATTCTCTTTGATGAAGTCTTCGTGTTTTCAAATACGAGGTTTTGATCCTGTCTTCTTAAACGTGATTGTTTATCTTTCTCTGGGCGTGCGATTAAGTTTTTGGATCCTGCTTCAGGGAAAAGGTTCTGTTTTTGTAAAAATGGTGGTAGATCTTAACTTTCCTTCCTCGAATTTGTAGCAGGTTGGCTATAGACAATTCTGGATTCGAGGACTGGCTTTGTCTGGCAAAAAATAAAATAAAATAAAATCTGAACTTCTCTGTTTTTCTTTGCTTGGATATGGAATCACGATAAATTTTCTTTAATCAACTTTTGTTGGGCTGAAAGTGATAATTGGCGCAGCTTTTCATGGCAGAGCAGTTATAATTTTCATGATTTGAATTAATGTTGTATGTGGAAGAATGCAGGCAGAGACTTTTAGATGAGAGACATGGATTCCAAAGACGAGTTTCGTCCATTTATGAGTAGAAATTATGATGAATTCCATAAAGATTTCCTTCAGTTGTTATTTTAACTTGCGTTTAGCTTTTAGAATTCAAAAACTCTGATTCTCACCATTTAGCTCTTAATAACATTAATATTCCCATCTATATTATGTTGTGGAGTGTGAAACACCCGCAATCAGAGGAAACAGCAGCACAGCCGCAGGAGCTCTAAGTTGCAAGTTCCTACACATGGGTCTATTTTAGCCGTGCCCGAAACTAGCGTAGCTACGTCGTTTGGTGTAACCACGCCGAAATGGGCGTAGGCACATTGCCGAGGGTCGCTCGTTTCGTCATCTTCTCAAACGGGCAAAATAATTACGTTCATGTGTGGCATGACCGACGCAATCAGACGGTTTGTCCTGAAACAATTTCTTAAATATGGGATTTCGAGAAACAAGTGTGAGACTCTGTCATGCGGTTCTTTCAACAAGAATTCTCTTAAACTAGGGAAGTGTCAGAGGTGAGGATTTTAACGTGATTTTCTTTAATGATATCAAAAGGAATGGTTTGAAACAAATTCAACAAGTTTAATCGATTGTAGAGATGAGATATGGGTGAGTATTTTGTACTTTTATGAATTTTATAGTAAAAATTTCTTGGCAGTGCGGTTCCTTGGCATTTTCCCCATTCTCGTGGTTTTTCATGCTAAACTCTGGTGTGATTTTGACTTCTAATTTGATGGAAGCCCCAGTAGAAATGTAAGGTTTTTTATCCCAACAATCTATACTATTTAATTTTACTACTTAGTTCATGCTTAATTGATTCATTATAAAATGCTTAAGCTTACCATAAGCATTCAACCCTAAAAGCAATTTTGAGGAGCTTTGTGAATTGAATAAGAAACTACATATGTTTTCCATTATTCTTCCCCACCCACTTTGATTAGCTACACTACCTCATTAGTACTATTTTCAAAAGTAGTTTGCCCATAAACTTTATTCAAATATTATACTGATACCTAATATGCTCATCAATGTCAATAGAGTTATTTATTGAGATTTAGTCCTAAAAACGGTTATAGTTATATATTTTGTCACTTCTATGTTTTGTTTAGATTTCAACACCAACTCTCAGCAATGTGAGAGAGGGTTGTGGTGTGCATTCTGTTGGTTTGGATGAATCAATTTTAAAATTGGTCAAATCAATTGCAACCAAAATTTGAAAACCCAAAAAAAAAGTATTGATCAAAATTTGATTTGGTTTAAATAGGTCAATTAAGAATAAATCAAAGTATCGTCGTTAGTTGGAGTTTGGTTATGAGCAAAACAACAAGAATTTTATATCTTACATGCATGATATTGATTTAATTGCATGAATCATCCATTTAATTTTGAAATATTGATTTATTTTGTTAAATGAAATTAAAATCGAATTAATAAATAAAAATTGAATATTGAGATTTTAAAATAAAAAATTGAATAATATTTGAAACCGAACTGGAACGAAACCAAATTTCTTTAGTTCACTCCGGCTTTTCTAGTTTAACTAAATAATGCATTCCCCAAGAGAGAGAGAGAGAAAGAGAGAGAGAGAGAGAGAGTGAAGAGCAATGCCTCCCACAATTACAATGATAAAGTATTTCTTAACTCATTTTTTCTTATGTTGCATGCTCTTCATAAGGGAAAAATAATGTATTAGAGACAGTTGGCCAACAAAACTTTTTTTTTTTAATAAATGCTAGAATGCTTTGAAAATGGAGATAAAAAAAAAAGAAACTAAAATGAAAAATAGAGATAGTATTGAAAATGTGATGCTTTATTGGTGCACATAGGGTCGAAAATTAAGTTGGTCCATTGCCACTCAAAATCATTTGTTTCTATTGAATCAACTTTACCACAAGTCATCCTCTAACCAATAGCATACTGGTTAGAAACAACGTAAAAAAATCTTAATTAACTGAGTTTGAACCGACACTTGCTCCGCCCCTTCAAGTGAAAAATCAAATGAATTTTCACACAATATTTTTTTTTCCAAAAAATTAGATGTATTGACACAAATAAAAATTCATTTGTTTCGTGCTTTTATTTCAATTTCTCGCTTTGATTTCTTTATTCTTATTCCCATTTCATGTATGTATACATTTCTCTCTCTCTCTCTCTCTCTCTCTCACGCACACATAGTTAAAAAAGTTTTATGTTCGTGAATAGCTCGTGTTCAAAACGTTCGTTAAGTAAACAAGAAGAACACGAGCAAACTTTTTTAGCTTAAAATATCAATGGGCCGAGCATGATTGCCAAACATGAACAGCTCTTTGTTCAATCATGTTTGACTCATTTTAGCTATTATATATATTATTTATATAGTATATATTATATATATTTGTATCTAAGTTTGAATTATACTAGCTCGTTGGGTCATGATGTTATGCTCCTTCTAAAATGAGTTGGATCCAACACTCTATATCTATTTTTTATAATTAATTTAAATAAGTCAAATTCTAGCCGAACATAAACAAAAATATATAAATCGGGTCGAACACAAACACACTGTTCACGAACAATTTTGAATGAGTTGAACTTGAGCCAATCCCGAACACACACGAACTCATCCAAAAAAAAAAATTTGTCTTAAATTTCTTTCTAATTAAGACAAAATCATAAATATCTGAGAACAAAAATAGAGTTTATATTTTACGTGTGTTAAGGAATCAGCCAGCAGCGCTTAATGTAAGATTGAAGAAATTCATTCATCTCATAGAATTAGGACATAAATAAGATATTTTACTTTATAATGTTGTCTAATATCTATATGACAATTAGGTTTATATATTATTTATGTAGTAGCCACATACTTTTTTTCTGGCTGAAACCTATTGCCAATATGAACAAATGTTGCATTATAATATCTTAAGGGCATGGAAAGCAATTATCCTGAGATTTTATTAAGATTTATTGTTTAATAATGATTGATGAAAGCATGAGCAATAGTTGGCTAGATAATATATAACTTTTCTTTGGTTAAGATGTAATCTAGAACAATATCTTTAGACTTGTGATTGTCATTTTGTGTGATCATTTGTTCAAATCTTACAAATTAAATTATCATATTTGTGTGAATTGTGCATTATATAAACAATCATATCATGATTTTTTTTAATGATTGTGTGTTGAAGCTAATGAAATTAAATAATAAAAAATTAAATTAGGGTTAGTTAAGTTGAGCTAAGTTGAAACATCATTAAAAACATTCTTATCAAGCACTGATTTTGATGCAAGCAGACGTATTAGAAACATTTAAGAACACTTTTGATACCATGCAAACTTTGTTATTAATAATTTTATAGTCAAAGTAAGATTTATATGAGATGAATAAATGAAATTAAAAGCGGTTTGATGAGCACAAATAGACCAAAATCAAGAATTTGAGACATAGTTAGAAATATCAAGATTTTATTAGAAGGACACAAAAAATCTATAAATATTACTATTTATAATTTTAGTGAGCATCTCAACTTATAATCTGTTTGGCGCAGCTTATTTTGTGCAGTGACATTTTGAAAACACACCTGACCTGTTTGGGTAAACTGCGTTTTGGCAGCTTATGCGTTTTCAAAACGTTGAAAATAGTGTTTTCACACCGCACATGTCTAGGTGCGGTGGTTGCTTTCTAACTGCGATTTGGCTTTTCCAAAAAAAATAAAAATTTGTAATAGCCACCGCACTATTAGCTGATTATTCAATAGGCTGCAGCTGCCCCAAACAAACCCTTAATTTCGCTCAATCCTAAGTACGAGGGATATTAAATGCCCCCTAATTGATTGAAACGAGTATTTGATGGATTGTTTCAAAATTTTAGTTAAACAATAAATGCTACATAAGAAAAAATAATAAATAGAAAATATTTTTCTCATAAAATAAATTCCAATTTTGATATAATTTAGATATTTTAAGAATTTTACAGCTTTGCAACTACGGTTCAACTTATTTTTATTCCTTTATCATTCAAAAAGGTATGAATTTATTGATTCACTTAATTAAATTCAAATTTAAATTGATGAAAAATTTTAATTTGTATAATTAAAGTGGGTTGACCTGAACCTTGAAATTGTCTTATCTTAGTATAATTGGTTTAGAGATCTTAATTTATTAAAAATATTGAATTCTTAACTTAAACGCAGCTAGACTCAACATGATAAGCACTTGAGTCCCTTCAATTTAGCACCCCATTGACAAATTGGGCATGATTGTTTGAATTATATGTGTCAGCTCAAAAAAATAAATATATTTTGCTTATTAGATGAGAGATCTTAATAATAAAATCACTAACAGCAAAAAATTCACTCATCGAATTGGTTAAGTTCAAGCTTCTAGCCTGACAGACTCATATTGAACCAAATTAGAACCTTATTCTTTTTTTTCGAGATCACTTAATGGTAATTTAACTTGATTCAAATCCTACACTAGTTTACCTATTCTCAAAATTTATTATATTATGATAATTTAGTTTATTAATTCATAAAAATATCACCTTTAGTAGTAGGTGTTGATTTTAAGAAAATAAAGAAAAAACTTATTAAAAAAAATGGACATGATTGAGACAAAATGTTCATTTTCCACAATCAATCTTATTCTTATGAAGTTGTTTGAATGACTACATGCATTTATATTTTCATGAATAAATAATTGTGAAGGCATGTCTAAGATTTTGGCCAAACAACCTTAAAAAGGTGCTCTTACCATTCATCCCATTCAAAATGCATGGAATTCTTAGGGTGTTTCTCTCTCTATCTTCCCAAAACTCTTTTCGTGTGAAAATCAATTTAAATAAAACATTAATTGTGCAAGTAGAAGCTTCATCATTCAAGGATTGATTGATAATGCTATTCCACTAACTTATATTAATTGGGTGGTTGGCCATCTTTCTATTGTTACTACTAAATATGTTCTACTAAATATGTTCTACTGATTAGGATGTTTTTTATTCTAGAATAAAAGGTTTTTATAAAGACAAATCCATGTAATTAATTGTATCCAAAAAAAATATTTAGATTATAATAAACTTATAGTTAATGCATTGGCCAATAATTTCAATGTGGTTCGAAGATTTTATTTCTAGAATTTGAATATGAAATTCAGGCTCCGTTTGGGGTAGCTTATAAGTGCGGGCGGCGTTTTCAAAACGCCACCATACCGTTTGGTTCGCGCTTTTCGCCAGCTTATCAGAAACTGCGTCTGGGTTTTTACACTAAACGCAGGCCGGGGCGGCGGGCGGGGGGGGGCGGGGGCCGCGTTTCAGGATAAGCAGCTTATCATGAAACGCACAAGCTGCCCCAAACGGACCCTCAATAGGATTAGGACAACATTTGAGCTGATTTTAAATAGAAACCGGGGAAAGGTCATAGTACTTAAAAGATTGGTCATAGTTCTAAATGGGTTCAAATTGTCATGGGACAATGTACAATAGTTATGAGATAATGTACAAGACATTAAGATTGAGAATATTACGAATTGAACCTATTTTTTTAGAATTATTTAATTTTTAGAAAATTAAGAATTTGTCATCTTTTATTAAAAAAACTGATTTAATGTTATGAGGTTTGTAAACTTGTTAGTTTTGATTTATATTTTTGATGCGTGCTAGAGAATTTATGGCGGTAGAGTAATGGATTATCGTCTGCACACACTCGGATGAAAATGAATCAAGTTGTGATAACACCAGAAGTTTTTATGTGGAAAACCCCTAAAGGGGAAAAACCACGGGACTTGGCGACCCAGTTGAAGAGAACCACTATAAATTGTATATTACAAATACAATCTTTTATCTCACATAGGGGAAATTACTAGCTTTCCAAGTTACAACGTCGACTGACGACGTCTAATCAGCGGTGGTTGATGGAGGTCGGCGGTGATCGACGATAATTAACGATAATCAAAGAAGGTCGACGGAGGTCAACGATGGGTGACGACAGTTGAGGACGGTCGGCTGTGGTCGACGAATGTCAGCGGTGATTGATGACTATCAACGGTGGCTGGCGGTGGTTGACAGAGGTCAGCGGTGGTTTTCCACGGTCAGTGGTGGTCGACGACGATCGGCGATAGCGAGGATGATCTTGGACTTGAGCTCCTTCTCAAAGCCTCAAGTTGTCTTTTAAGCCTCATTCCTCTCATGTGAGGGGTGAGATTCTATTTATAGTGTTTTGGGTGCAATTAATGCAGGAATATGAATCATTTTGATCGAACGGTCCGGAGAGCTTCCCTTGATCAGATGACGTTTGATGGACATTTGAGTGTCTTAACGATGTCAGAATTAAGCAATCTTGAACTTGTTGGATTCGTCTTGTCGAGAAGTTTGATTCGACTGTGAACTCGTTAGATTCGACATCCGTTCGATCTTTCAATTGCCTCCGGAAATCCTCCAAGTGTGGTTTGATGATTTGTCCCGGACTTGATTTGACTTGGATTGGACTGACTTTTATTTCATTAGGTCCGTCTCTTCGAGCCGATCAGTTTGACTAGAAATTTGCTGAAATCATAATTCTGGATGACTCTTAATCAGAGTTTGAATGTTTCTTTTTCAAAAAATTGCACCGAGCCAGATGATGAAAAACTGTTGGTTGCGTATCAATTTTTATAATTTTTCTATAGCTAATTCTACATTTTGTTTAAATTTAGGAAATTTGTTTATGTATATGATCTGGAAGATTGATAAATATAATTATTTGAATTTTACCAACCATTTGGTGACTCCTATGTACCTACTTTTGTGTTTTAGCATTATCTGTATTGGTTGAATTATTTTACTCAAATCGACCTAGTTAACCTTTACGGTCTGTCTTTTGATCTTTTCGAAATTAGTGTTAATTCTCTCAAAATTTATGTCAAATGATAAAATTTATTGACGACATATCAATACTAAAATAATAAATTCTTTCTATTAATATACATATTTTACCGTACAACTCCTCATTAAATATATTTTCATGTAAATAAAATATTAAAATTTAATAGTTAAAGGCATATTCATTTAAAAATAAATTTAAAAAAATTATACATGTACCGCATAATAGCAATATTTTTACGAGTTTTATAAATTTACAAATCAAATATTAAATACTAAATATATAAATGTATAAAAATTGGGGGATATGCATGTAAATGTCCCATAAATTTAATATATATAAAAAAAATCCCTTATTAAAATTGAGTGACACTATATAAACTCGCGCAAATGCTTTCGTGGACGAGCTACAAATTAGTACGCAAGGCCGGCTTTACACGACCTAACTTGTCGCGCGACGACAGAGAAATCTGAGCTCCATGAGATTTTCTATTTGTTACAGATTCATGGGTAGGTGAGGCCCTCTACTCTCCCACTAACTGAGATTGGATCTAGGGTTTCGAAAGTCCACTCCCGCTTGAAATTTGTATCCGATTGTCGTGTCCGAGCTGGTTTCGTTGACCTAATCGTTGCAGCCAACGTGTCTTTCCCTTAGGTGCATCCCCTTTACAAGCTGTCAGTCGACGTAGCTCCAATTCTATAGCATTAAGGCATTTCGTACTTCTGAGAGTCGCGATGGATAGTTGAGGTTGGTTGGTGAAGGATCCAGTGAATTTGAGATGGGAGATGGCGAGCGGTTCCAGTTGGGAACCTTGGGCGCGCTTAGTCTCTCGGTGGTATCGTCCGTCTCCATTGTGATATGCAACAAGGCGCTCATCAGTTCTCTCGGCTTCTCATTTGGTGCGCTATTTTTGTGCATTTCTGCTTTCTGTTTTGCTGAATACAGTGCCTGATTATCTTGCTGTCTCGGTTGATTAATCGACATCTTTAATCATATGTTTTGGTGGTACATATAATTATTTGGCGTTTGAGATAAGGTGATGTACGGAGTAGCTGAGTTTACTAATTCGAAGTTGTTGTCTGTTGTTTAATAGGCAGATCACGCATGCTTAAATGCCAAACTTTGAATGATTTTAGCTTTTTGTGGTCTTTTGATCACCTTTATTGTATTTCCTTTTGTTTTTTGAGGTGTTTACAAGGGTGGTTTATGGTGAATTTTTTGTGCTGCTCCAATCTGCTAGCTTCATTGTACGGAAGCACTCTTTCATTTTTTAATATATATATATATATATATAAACACATATCAAAGGTGATCATTTTTGCATTTTTGCATTATATATATATATATATATATATATATTCTTATGTTTAAGGATTTCGTATTATTCATAGATTTGGAAAACAGATCTGAGTGATCTGAGGGGCGAGGAATTGTTTAGAGATTGAAGACTTATCTTTGGCAGACTTTGTTTGAATGGAAACTTTGACGGGCATTTGTGTTTGTGAATTTGTCTTTGACAGTTTTAATCCCAATTCGATCTCATTGCGTTGTGGCTCACTTTCAGGTGTCAATGCAAGGATATTAGGTTATGACATTTGTACATTTGGAAATAATAAGGTTCCAATCTGAGATTGATGTTTGTGATTTGACGTGAACTTTAAGGTAATGCTCAGGTTACAGAGAGTGATAGAGGCCACCGAAGCTTAAAGTTGGGATATTGATAGAAGCTTAAGCAAAATTAAATGAAGGCGGAGAATAAAAACACCTAAGATCTCAGCTAGAAGAAATGTAAGCTTATGTGGCTTGGTGAAATTTAACTAATCTACGATAGCTTAGAGATCAAATATTTTATTAAGCCTTAAAAGAAGAGTACATCAAATATTTTCTTATACAAGCTAAAGATAGAACTTCTCTTCCTCATTGTTATTTTCTAAGAGGGTATAAAACAGCCTATTGTGAAAATGCTGATATTGTTGCTATTATAATTTTCCCATTTTCATTGCATGATTTTTTTCTCTACCCTTCTTTGATGCAAGAGATTCTTCGTGCTATGGCTAAAATGTTAAGCCGGTCTCTTCATTCTATCCCTCTTTTTTTGTATTTTCTTATGGTTGTGGGGATGCTTCATAATGCAAAAAATTTCTTATACAATGCTAAGAGGTGGTTGGTAGCAAATTTATAAATATTAGGTAGATTGTGGTAGGTGATATAAACTAAATGTTGGATGGAGGACAATCGATAATAAATTTAGAAGGGTTAGGCGGTGGGTATGACGCGAGGCTTGGGAGGAGCTGAACCGGTTCAACTAGTTGGATCAAGGGAATTGGCTAACCCTTCATCTAGGCGCTAGGTTTGTCGCCCAAAAGTGGGGGGTCCCCCTTAGTTTTCTACTACTATTTATATGTTGTTTTTTCTGTTTTAGGTTTAGTTTTTAGTGAGATTTCTGTTTAGATAGTTGTCGACATCCTTTTTTCTCGTTTGAGGGTTGTATCCGACGACGAGAAGGTGCTCCAGCTGTAATTCATTTAATGTGGTGTGTATCATTCCTTTTATTACTTGCTGTCGCCAGCTCCACCCCACCTTTTCTGTTGCTGCCCTAATCCACTCAAATCTTTTGATGCTTTCTTGCCACCTGCCTCACAGCCAACCTGCTGTTGCCTCCTCCTTCACAACCGACCTGCTGTGAACGCTCCTCCGAGTCTCTTCCAGCTTTATAGCTGCAACTCGCACATCCAACTTACCCCAATTGCCCCTTACATCACCTCCTTATCTATTGTTTGACCGCCCATTTAACCTTACGTTGTTGTTGCCAACCCTTCCCTGTACCTACAAACTCTTGATTTCAATAGCTTGACCCGCCGACTACCGCTTTTGTTATCGCCCTAGAGTTTCTTTTATGTTTATGTTTTTATTTTTCTATTTTCAAGTGTCTTCGTTTGTAACTCCCTTTCTGAATTTCAGCAATAACATTTGCATTTTTATTATGATTTCGGTTAACTCCGGTATCAAGGTGTATGTAGAAAATTTTTTCTATACACATTTAAAGAAAGTTATTTTCACAACTTGAAAATTCCTCTTTTTGATTAAAATTTTCAGTGTAGCTGCTTAGTGTCGGTGTTTGGACGTTACCATTTTTATATTGTCATTCTTAGTGTTAATTACATTTTTAGTTATTATCATTTTTGTGAGTATATCAATGAGTTTTTCTACTCTTTTGATTTTAACAAGTTGTAAGGCATCATCTTTGAATAATTCTCTATGTAATAATATTTGAGTTGTATGTGTTTCATCCAAGGGAGAAAATGATATTTTTTGCTAAGTGAATAACACTTTGATTCTCACAAAAGAGAGTAAAGTTTTTTTGTAATTAGTTCAATTCTTCCGAAAGCCTTTTAGCCAAATCATGCTTTTGTTGTCTTTGTTGGCAACTACATATTCAACTTCTATTATAGATAACATAATTATCTTCTATAGTTATGATACTTAACTAATATCGATTCAACTTTATTAATGTCGGGTTGTTTGAAGGAGCCTTTATTGTTAATGAGTTCAACTCAATTACAAGTTAATCAAGCTTTTGTTGTCTTTGTTGGCAACTACATATTCAACTTCTATTATAGATAACATAATTATCTTCTATAGTTATGATACTTAACTAATGTCGATTCAATTTTATTAATGTCGGGTTGTTTGAAGGAGCCTTTATTGTTAATGAGTTCAACTCAATTACAAGTTAGTCAAGCTCAGTTGGCATCAATTTTGATCACAAAATTGTTTCTTGAGTCTACTTTTCTCACTCGCTAAAAGCTGATACAATGTAGGAATGACTATCTTCAACTCTTATGGTTCAAGTCAATTGAAACTAATTAATATTTGATACTCATCCTTCGTAAAGGGATTTCACAACATATGGTAGGCAACCTCCTTTTTTTTTCCTTTGCTTTAATAGTGGAAGCATATTTCAATAGAAAATTAATCATTGGGGCTAAGATGGATTTAAATCATGAAATAAGAGTCAACACATATTTCATAACAAAATAAAATGCTAAATTTAATTAGGTAGAGATGATTGCAATAGAAAACATGAAAAATGGCAAAAGCAGAAGGAAGAAATTGTGAATATTGCTAATAAAGAAATTTAAGATGTATTGCTTGTTAATGCGACTGTTCAAGGAAATCTTGGATATTAAATTTAGTTACATCATTCCATTTCTTCTCGTGAAGAGCTAATTATAAATCACTCTACAAATAATTATGATAAAATTTTATTGTTGATAATCTTGAATATTATGGATATTGGTGTTTGTGATATTTTAAATCATAAATGTAGGGTCTGTTTGGGGCAGCTGCAGCTTATCCAGATGAACAACTTACCCTAATAATCTGTTGACCAGCATCTTATTCTGATAAACTGACTAGCTGTTTGGTTTGTGTGTTTCGAAAACAACTGATTCTAGATAAATGATAATTCTGCCCCTGTTCTGAATAAGTTGTTTGGTTGTTTGGTTTGTATGTTTGGAAAACAACTGATTTGCAATTTTCATTATGGCAGACACTGTGTTGTTGTTTACACTTGAACTTTAATGGCTACACATTTGACGGTTTCAGAACAAAAAAATATCATTTCATAACAGTACAAAATTACGATAATTTCAATAGTTTTATTTAATTATAAAAAAAAGTCAAATTTGTTGTTAAAAAAAAACCAGAGGAATTGAAGCATACAAAAATGTTACATCCAAAGGCATACAAATTTGTTCAAATTCCATTATTCAAAGGCGGCTAGATAAAGTTACATCCATTTATTTCAACAAACTCAACGTAGCAGTAAATTGAGAAACTTTATACTTAAATTGCATGAAAACTATTCATGTTGGTTCTATGCATTAAAAAAAAGAGCAATA
Source organism: Phalaenopsis equestris (assembly GCF_001263595.1). Lineage (NCBI taxonomy): Eukaryota > Viridiplantae > Streptophyta > Magnoliopsida > Asparagales > Orchidaceae > Phalaenopsis > Phalaenopsis equestris. The sequence continues at coordinate 3,180,026 of NW_018164951.1, read as the reverse complement.
AAACCGAGTCTAATGCATGAATTTCTGATGAAGGAAATATTTGAGGCAAGTGCTAGGTTTGGCAAAATTGTGCACCCATAGGCATGCCATAAACCCATTAATGTGACCAAGATGTAGCTTAACTAACTTGAAATAATCTCGGCTCCCCAACAAAAACAATACAAAGAATTTGTTCTATTATTAGTGTAACTTTAACAGTTCTATCTGAATTCAATATCAACTCTGAATTATGTGATAATAGCACCTTATCAAACAATTAGAGCAAAAAAAAAAAAAACAGATTAAAAAAGGAAAACAAAAATCAAATAAAAGAAAGAAAGATTTAATTTCTATCGAAAGTTTTTAATATTGCCAATAAAGGTATAATTGACTTGCACAATGTATTGCATGCTTAAAAGGTATAATTCTCCCAACAACGTATGGAACAAAAGCATGGATTTTAGCATATATTCACGGTAAAGTGTAAACCAATCAAAAGCTATAAATTCTCCCAAAAGCTCCTCATCCACGACAGCAAACATGGATACTCAATTTGAGTAGTTCAAAACCCTTAAATTTGTCCGAGAATGACAATCAAATCAAGAAAAACATGTGCGGTAAATAACTAGAATTATAGCAGACTACAAATACAAAACATCAACCACACCACAAGAGCAAATTAGGTTGAACCTTTGAAACTACAAAAAAAAAAGAGAGAGAGTTCTGAGGCCAGCAAACAAACTGACCCGACTCTTGTAGATAGTAGAGAACAAGAAAGTTTAGCTCGTTGGAGGTGGTCGATGAGGGCGTTGTCATGAGATCTCTCGCCGTAGTAAAACCATGGCCATAGCGAACCTCAGAAGGCAATATGTGGAGAACGACGTGGAAGAAAGAAAGGGGAATGGGAGACTCGACACCGATAAAGCGCTTCTTACTGTTTGATTGAAGATTAATGGCGGTGCAGAGAAATGGGCCAACGACGAGAGCTTCGTCCCCTAACTTGTAGATATTGAGAAATATTTGCGTACATAAGATGTACGCAGCGCTGCGTACATCAAGGGTTATTCAGGGGGTACAATGGGGTTATATCTGGGTTATACCCCCTTGTAACCTCCGGTATAACCCGGATATAACTCCCCTGTACCACCAGAATAACCTCTGATGTACCCAGCGCTGCGTACATCTTATGTACGCAAATATTTCACGTAGATATTTAGCAACGTGCCCTGATGTTGCGGTTGGGGACTGAACGACTGTAGCCTAAGCAATACGTCTTAGTCCAACAAGATTCACCCGATTGCCATAGCAGAGCCTTTGCTTCTCTGAGGAGGAGTGCCGAAGCCGGGAACGACTCGCAAACGAAGGAAGAAGGAATGTCGAATCTGGGAGGGGCTAGGGCGTCGCGATTTGAGGGCAGCGGGGTAATTCGGGACAAAATGTGAGAACGGAACGCGGCCCGCAGCGATGATCTCGCGGGCGACGTTCTTTACAGAATGAAAACAACGGTATTGAAAATGCCGATAAAACGTGGATAACAAACAGTAGGACAACGTGTTCAAAATGCCGCCCGTTGTTTTAAACTGTCCCAAACGGACCCGTAGTCACCTTAAAGGGCAACGTAAAACCTTTTTGGCTAGAGGAGAAACTTGATTTTTATAAGACAACTTATAACAGAATAATGTAATCTACATTCAATACCAACACTTGGAAGGTGACTAGGGGTGCCAATAAATAAGATTAATGCACTCTACATCACTATAACTACACGAGCATTGGGAGTTATAATATGTTTTAATATATATATATATATATATAGGGAAAAAGAAATATTTATTTCTAAAATATTGATAGAGAACCAAAAAATAAGAAACTAAAATTAATTCACACAGAAGTGACTCAATATATTGTATCATTCATAAATGATTGCACCTGAAAATACAAATTTATTGAATAAAAAATAGATTTAATATATTTTTAACTCTTTAATATTGAAAGGTTTATTTGGACACAATCCAAATACATAAATTAAGTTTATTTGTAAATGAGCCCTGTACATAAATTCGATAATTCTGGAGAGTATGATAATATAGAATTCAAAAAAATATTTAGTAACTGTCTCAAAAACTTCTCAGTAGAATGGAGTCGTGATAGAATGCTTTAAACTTGATTACACATATGATTGCCAGATATATTTTGGGTTGATGAAATAAATATTGTAGCATATCACATTAATCGAGGATCATTTTATAGTTCTTAAGTTTGGACTTCCTGAAGAAGTTTAGACAGGAAAGTTTTTATGTTTGGACTTCCTGAAGAGGTTTAGACTGAAAAGGTTATTACATTTAAATGTTTTTTTATTATCGTAATTTTGCACGCATTGATTATAACATGATAGAAAATTTTGACCTAAAATAAAGGAATGTTATTTTATTGATTATGATATGAATGATTGTGGCTACATATTTTGGAATATTGAAAATAAGAAAATAATCGAAGGCAAGAATGTTATTTAAAAAAATGTGATATACAATTATAGTTATAATAGTACTAAAGAAGAGACCTCTATTGCATAGTATGTTAAATTGAAGGAATCTATTAATTTTGATTAAAGCTAGGAGATACTCAAAATTGATTAAAAAATCTCAGCCCATCACTCATGTGATGTAATTCAAAAGATTATTAAAAATTTTAAAGCTTATTAACCATCATTATTCTTGTTTATATTATTTGTTATTTATTGATGCAAGTGCATCTGAATTGTATGAGGAAGTTGTATAAGTTAAAGAATATGTAAGAGAGATTTTATTAAAACCAGAAAAATACCTAGACATTCACTAAGCCACCTAAAGAAATTAAAAGCCTTACAAATAAATGGATCTGCAAAATAAAAAAGGGGGCATAATTTCTTCAAAAGATAAAAGGTGGGCAGGTGCTAAAAGGCATCTAACAAAAGGAAGGCATTGAATTTTCTAAAATTTTCTCTAATATGATTAAACTAATAGTTATATGGTTATTATTGTAGTTGCAAAAAGCTTTACATACAAAGCAAACAGATATTAAGTCTACTTTTTTAGAGTTCTAAAGGAATGCATTTGTATGGTTCAAATTGGCTTTGCATTAAAAGAACAAGAAAATATTGTTTGCAAGCTCGATAAAATCTGTATGATTTGAAGCAGATACCATGCATTGGTATCAAAATTTTAATTTATTATGTTCTTTTGCATTGCAATGTGAATTACTATTGCTATTTAAAAAGACTCTTAAATATATTGTATTTTCTTACTTTTATTTATAATGACATTTTAATTATAAGTGCTGATTTAAAAAATGAAATCAACAAACTAGGAAGATAATTGTTAAAAAAATTGATACGAAGGACTCGAGAGAAGCTAAGAAGATACATGGAATGAGAAAAGATCAAGATAAAATTATAGGTATCTTGAATCCATCATAATCTGAATAAATTGAAAAGGTGATTGACAAGTTTGTAAGTAAAAAAAGAGAGTATATTGCTTGTAATTCATTATCAAATTCTAAAAAGAACAATTAATAAAAATAAATGAAGAGAAAAGCTATATGGCTAAAGTCTCTTACGCATCAACAATTGAATCTTTGATTTTTTGAATGGTTTGCACATAATCTGATATCACATGTGCAATAGGAATGTCTAAATTAAGGAAATGAATACTGGGAAGCTATAAAATGGATCTTATGTTACTTAAAAGATAAAATTAATCAATCTTTGAAGTTTTAAAAAATTGACTTTAAAATGACATAGATATGTTGATGTGAACTTGGGTGGAGACCTAGATTCACAAAGAGGTATTATTTGGCACATTTATGTCTTAGCTGGTATTGATATTAGGTAAGTGCCACAACTACGGAAGATAGTTGTATTATCAATAATAAAATTTGAATATGTAGTTGTCAATGGGCCAACAAAGAGATGATTTAGGCCTTACGTCTTATGGAGCAATTGAACTTATGATAAGAAGACATTGATTTCTTTTGTGGCAATCAACATGTTGTTTAGGCATTACGTCTTATGGAGCAATTGAACTTATAATAAGAAGACATTGATTTCTTTTGTGGCTATCAACGGCTGTTCACTTTATAAAAAAATACCATTTTCTACTCTTGAACAAAGTATATACAACTTAAATACCACTACATGCATAGATTGTTCGAAGATGATGGCTTATAGCTCATCAAAATTAAACTAGCAAAAAATCCTACAATTGTGCCCATGAGGTTTTGTAAAGCCTTGATTAGCCTCTATAAATGATATTATATAGGTGCCACATAGAAAAGCGGTCAGACACCAACCACTAAATAAGTATGTCAGAAATTCTGTTATTAATTAGGGGATTATTAAGAAGTGGAGACAAATTTCTTTAATTTGGTGAAAATAAACTTCATCTAATCATTATTACCTGCCAAAATAAATCTAACATTTATTAATTTATTACAAATCATTCTCTGCCCAATACGATGTATTATATTTTTTATCACTGTCTACTTAATATTTCCAAGTTTTTAACCTATCCCCTCTAAGCACTATATAATGAAATTGTTACATTTTTGTTGAAGCACAACCACAAAAATATAGAGAAAATCGGGACAGAGGGGAGTGGGAGAGGGGCTTGACCATTCAGCAATTTAAGAAAATCTTGTAATAAATAAGGGAAGAGAGAATAAAGCTCTTGTAGCTAAAAAGGAAAGAAAATAATAGCTACAACAGTAACATAGTCTTTCGTACTCGGTGGCTTCATTCCCACCTAGGCATGGATATTAAAGAAGTGGGGTCTCTATCCTTATCTTCATTTTGTATGAAAATAAATAATTCGTGTACTCCTCTTTTAAAGCTTAATATAATATTTAATGTTTGTGTGGTTGAGAATGTATATTAATTTTGCCAAGCCATTTAAATATGTGTCTTGTGATTGTGGTTTTTAGTTTGTTCTCCATCTTCTTTTGCTTTTACTTGAAATTTATCATAATACAACACTTAAAATCAAAGAAAACAAGAAATACCTCTAAAAAATACTTCTATATCATTTCAATAGAATAAGGTATCAATATTTATTATTTTTATCCTCTATTTTTGGAATTTCATCAGCATTCCTGATACCGTCATCATTAACCTAATCTAACTATTTAGATTTGATCTTATGAATCTTTATTTCATATTCATTCCTGTTGAGTATTGCTTGTGCTCCAGTTTACACAATTGTTTTGCAATTTCAAGCCAAATTAGTTTTGTCTGCCCATTTTCCTTTGCGTATCATTTGAAATTATTTTTCATTGTATTATCAGAACTTGCTTTTATCTGTTTTGTACATGCCCAAACCTACATAGCCTTGAATTGGTGCTATTCTCGCCACAACCTTGTCAATTTTTTCACACAATGCTTCCTATTTTTTGCTACACGTCTAACTTAACAACTTATTTAGCTAGGCCTATTTAGTTATATTTGATTTTGTTTTGTAATTTCCAATTCCTCAATAGATTTGTTGAATTTTTTTGGTTGTGATCCCTATTCTCGATGCAGCTCTCTTCAAAATGTTGTGCAGATAAGTTGGGCTATTCATAAGATTTTTTTACAATCCAATTTTTCTTGACTTTTCCAGAGTGTATTTTCAATAAATTCAACACTATTGTGCTTACTTCACACATGTCATTTGCAGCCACTACTTTGACTAGCTGGCATCTCTTAGTCACATTCTGTTCGCTTCATGTGGCATCATGGATGAAGTTTTTTGAACATAAACCATTTGATCGGAAGGTGGTTGTGGGATTTGGAATACTTAATGGAATCTCTATTGGTTTACTGAACCTATGCTTGGGTTTCAACTCAATTGGCTTCTATCAGGTACCCCACTTTTGTTTAAGTTCATTTGCAAAGCTAGAATTTACTGAGCACTTCCTCCATTTGAATTATTGTGATTGCTCAGTAAGCTTCAATTTAAATTATTGGCTGATATTAATGATTTATCATTTACTTTGTACAAGTGTTCTAATGTTCTTGCTGATTATGATGTCTCATGGTAGCTTAAAATTACCGAGCAGACAATGTTTATTCTGCCCATTTTGGCCTGGAGTTGTGGTTATATTTGATTTTATTTTCTCTATCTTAGCCCTTAGCCCTTAGCCCAAACTCTCCTTTACAGTCTGCATAATGAAACAGTAGCGAAGATCTCTTATTTGTTTGATTCTCTCGTTGGCAATTATATTAGTAAACCAGGTGAATCGCATGGCCAATAGGATTGAGCCTATACGAAGTTATGATGTATTAATGTTCGGATTCAAACTTGATTCCATTACACAATTCTGAGGCTCCTACCAAGGCATCTTTGGCCAGGAATAGTCAGTTTTTCTAATTCGGACAGTCAATTGACTAGAAATTTCTCTGTAGCTTAATGACAGTTGTTTAGTTATTACATAACTTGATTTTTGGCTCCATATGCTATTGTTTACATTGTTGAAGTTTAGCACAGAAATGAACACACTTATAAAATATATCACTTTTCATGCGGGTCCTACTCAAGCAAAATTACGTTAAATAAGAGCGAGAAGACATTCAAGTACTTTACATATAGCTTCACAGCAATTTGAGTAAAATAAGGCTTTCAAAGGCAAACAATACATGATATAAAGAGAGATTGTAAAACAGAATCATATATGTTTCTGCAAATCATTCGATTGGAATAGCTTTCTATGTCTGTTTAATGAACTTGGTAAGACCTTGTTAAGAAAACAAGAGACGTGTCATTTTTTGATATCCTGCTTGTATGTTTAAAAATAGAATTACATGCAGTGTAACTTTTTTTTTCTCTTTCATGCTTAGGTTCATGCAACTAATGGCAACCCCTTAAAAATCTCATATTATTATTCTCTTATCTAGACTGTTTGCATTTTCATTACCTTTGGCATAAGTCTTTTTATTAGTGATCAACTTGACATCAACCCTCTATTTTTCTCATCCAGATTTGAGATCTCAATTCCCAAAACAGCAAATTGAAGATAACACCATGCAAAGAAAATAAAACATAATAAATGCTAACCCTTTTGTGTTTTTATTTTGTCAATTTTTTGTTTATTTCCTAGAATTGTCTTCTCAAGGAATTTTGTCTGCTGTTTTTTTTTTTCTTATTTATGTGTGTAATGAAGAAATATATCAAGAGTATCAATTGCTTTTTACTACATTTTGGTATCATTTAGCTTAAAAGGTTATTCCATCTGATACATGCTTTGTTCTACCTGTATATTTTCTTTCTGTCTGATTCTGTTTTATAAATTTCTTGAGACTGGATGTTCTAGCAGCTTAGGCTTCGTTTTTTTATTTAGATGACAAAGCTGGCAATAATTCCTTGCACTGTATTGCTGGAAACTCTTTTCTTTAGGAAGACATTCAGGTCAGTTTTTGAATTTATAATGTACTTGTTTCCGTTATATGTGGTATTCTGTTTGTTGAGAAACTCACGAGGGCAATGAAGTCTTTTTTGTTTGTGTAGTGAATATATTTCTATTTTGTGTGCTAGTCATAAGTAGAAAACGACATTAGTTAAGTTAGTTCTAGAGCTGGTATATGAATTCACGTTGGGTTTTTTTTTTTTCTTTTCCCAATAATCATGGAATTGATATCTTGCTTGCTGTGAGGCTATCCTTTGGCACTGCTAGGACAACTTATTTTAACAACTCAGCTTTCAAATGGCTTTCCTCTTCAAAAACATCAAGTTTAACATATTTTCACTTCTGTAGAGCAAGAAAATTCCCGTGCTGTGGCTATTCTCCTGAAATTTGAAAAATATAGTAAGTTTCCATGTTTTGTAAAGACGTGAAAAAATTATTCTGGTAGACAATAAATTCACAATGGCTGGTTTCAGATTCAAATACTGAGAAGTGTGGTGCAATCACACGATCAATTAACTTAACCAAGCCAATCAATTTAGCTGTTTAATAATCAGGATAGAGCCATTGTGAAGTACATGCAATAGATTCATGAATAATGGGTATGTTTACCTGAAATTCAAACTATTCTTTTGGTTATAATTTCGCCTTAAATTACCTTGAGATTCAGAAGAATTTTTGCATTATGTTGAACTATGGTGAACTATATAGAATATAGAATAAATAATAAGGGAGCCCGTTTTGGTAATTCAATGAAACAGAGGATTGTGATAATGATGGCAGTAAAGCTATGTCAGCTTTTGTGTTGGAAACATCTAATAATGAAAGTAAAATTCATTGAACTGACATTTCATGTCGTATCTTCAAGAAAAATTTGGCCTAAAGTGTACATGAATGCATTGAATCACAACCTACGTCTAAAAATGACATTTTGTAGAGAGAGGGAACGAAGGAGTGCCTTTTTTAACATAGGGATGAGATGTAAAAAAATAATGAACCACCAATTAGATTTGGGCCAGGATCTATTTATGTTGGTGTGTATTTTATTTATTTTAGCTCATTATAAGAATAAAATTAAATTCTCGGTTTCCACACATTTCAAAGTTCATACCTGTTAGTGAGATGCTTCAAAAAAACCAATAATGATCTTTTTTTATCACCATTTTAATTGGCAATTTTTGATAGCATATACTGATTATTCATATTGGTAGGTAGGGTTACATTAGAAATTTCCCAATTGTTTGTTCATGATTAATAGAAATATTTGGATTGTGATGCGCAAATTAGGAATTTCTGTTATATTGTGCGGTAGTTCTTAGCATTGGAAGATCCAGGATTTGAATTTTTTTTGACGTGTACTGCAAAACAAGTTAGATACAATGAAATTTGCTGTTGGATTCTTTATTTTTGAGAGAGAGATCTTGTGCATCATCTCAATGGATGGTTTTCTGTATGAAGTATCTAAATTAGGTAAAGTGATTGGATTCTTTTATTTAATCTGTGTGTCAAATCTTCAAGCCTTTATTTTTTTTATTTTGCAAGCTTTTATTTTTTTGTACATGTTTCCATATCTCTCCTATTAACCGTTTAGGAAATTAAATGTTATCTAGCTGCAGCAAATAGTTGTTTTTTGTATTATAATTCAGATAGCTTAAAGTGTTTATTATGTCACTGTAATTCAACTGTACCATTGATTTTTTTTCTTTTTGATTTTGTTTTTTTATTTATGAGGTTTTCAATCATGTCGTCTAATGTACTGAAAAGTTTCCTGTTGCACCATCTATTCAAACCTAGTACAAGCAGCTCTACAGCATATGAATGTGGAGCCTAAAGAACTTGACATTGACAGCTTTGATTATGGTATAATCGAATGTTGTCTTTGATGTTAGTAAGAAACTAAAAACTTGCCCCCATGCGAAGGCATGGAAAGACTTATAGAGAACTTCTATACAATTAACAATTAAACCATGGTGGAATAAGATAAAGATAAAAATGTGATTAAAAAAGCCTGTATAATGTTATGATTTTTTATGTACACTTGTATTTCAAGTAGACATGGAAAAATTAAATTTTCATTATATTAGACTTAGATGAGTAGAAGTAAAAAAATCACAGTATTCATGATTTTCTTCCTTTAATATTATCAAAATTATAAAACTTGATGATCAACTTTATAATTATGATTAATTACAATAATGCATCAATTATTGCTCTTCTATATTAGGCCCAACCATAGTTGACTTCTGTGGGCTCCAAAAATTTGATCCCTCGAACTCTTCATTATATTGTTGAGAGCTTTGTGGGGCCAAATTTGTAGACGATAGATTGGATTGTATATATAAGACACTACCCAGAGATATCACGTGGGCTATTTGATTTGGGGTTCGAGGTTTCTCATAGGCATAAGCACTTATGATTAATCACTCCTCCCGATAACAGGAGAATACTTTCAATTAAGGCTAATCATTCATAATTGAATATTTAAGATGTAGTAGCAATAAACATAGAATTTAGATTATAAAATTTATTACATTGAGCTTAAAGTAGATGATGGGAGACATGATAACGAACCCAGTTAAGATTCCATAGTTTCGTCGTTCTAGATCGTTGTGGTCCCTGATCTACTTAGTCAGAGGAAGTAGTCGACTCAGCCTAATTGAAGAATCGTTGTCAGCAACCATCAGTTGCATCGTCCAAGGAACTCTTTTAGATATGAGATGAAAATTTATCTAATGAGTTAAATTTAAGTCAGTTTTAGTTGACAAGAGGTTGTGTTAATTAATTGCATCATTATGATTCATAACTTGAAAAGTAGTAAGTTATTAGAAAATATACAGTTTGCGGTCGTGACCATAATATAATGGTATCATTTGACGGTAATCATCCGGTCAAAAGGTTTTGGTCGTAATTGTTATTTTTTTATGGAGTTTTTGGGTCAAACCATACGGATAGATGACTCAGGTTGCATCCTTATTGAGGCAAAATTACTTTAAGTATGAATATAATGATACACTCAATATGATATTCATTTTTCGTGAACTGGAGTCAATTAAAAGTTTATCACCCTCGATATATTGTTGCAGATGGTGGATGGGTGTTTGTATTAAGTTTTAAAGTGGTTAATTTTAACTTGGGTAATTTAGTTTGGTTATTTAGAAAAGTTGATTTTAAAAAGGATCTATCTAGTTGAAATTTAATTTAATCAACAACATAATAATTTTTTTAGCAGTTTTTTTTTTTTTTTTTTTTGACGTCAACAACCTATGAAATTTCGATTATACTGTAATCTAATCTAACTTTGATTTTTTTTAAGGTATCTAAATTTGAAATTCTTGGTTGAATCCTTTTGACATGTCTTTGAATTCATCATTTTAATCTTGGATAGTAAATATTTACTATGATATAATTATATTGGTGGATGTTAAATTGAATAAAAAATTAACAATGATTAACTAGTTGTTATTAATTTGGGTATCATTCCATCATTGTTTAACTAATGCAAGATGCAATATAGTAAATCAATTTATTTTTCTTTTTCATTGAAAAATTCATTGATTTTGTTTTTATTTTTTTGCATTAGACGAATATGTTGCACACTTACATTTTTATGTTAATGTATAATTATACCCTAATTTTGTAGGCATAACAAGATAAAATTTTGATTTTGTATTGTAATGGAGCTTTATTTGCTATTTTGCTGAACTTGTACGTGCATGTGTCTAAGTTCCTCTGGATTTGCTTTCTGAAACAATCATCTTCCTGCCTTACATAATTAAAACATGTAATTATTTTATATATCAAAATTTGTGAATTCATATTAATTTTTCTTACAGTAAAAATGACAACCATGATGATGTTGATGATGACATCATGATATAATATTCCATGTAAACAATTAAATAAATGTGGAAATTTTCTTTTATCGAATGAATGAATGGACTTAATTTAGAATTAAAACTTGAGCATGTCGTAGTTTTTCAAGGATAGAACTTATAAATGAAATTTAGTTTTTTTGTTTAAATAATAGATAATGGCATCCTTTCTCATATCCAAATACTTCCATTGAAGAGTTATTTAAGAAATAACTATAATACTTTAACTAAATGAACCCAAAATCAACTCTAAGCTGCCAAAACTAAAACTAACAAAAACAAAATAAAAACTAAAAATAAAGCTAAGTTTTCATCCTATAAGAGTAGTTTGAAACTACATCATGATTGTATGTGTATCATGATCAATCATTGCATTTAAAATAGGGTATAGATTGGGCATATTACTCCCACTTTTTACTATATGTCAATAAATAAAGATAGACTTAAAGGAAGAAAGGTTAAATAATGCATTCATAAAGACAAACACATCCATAAGAGCAAGTTGCAGTCCTTACATATCTTAAGTTCATTAGGAAAAGGTATTCATAATAATTATTGTCATTTTAGCTTTGCTTTTTTATGTTGTTAAGAGGACAACTTTGAAATTTAAATAAATCTTCTTGTGCAAAATTGGAACATAAAAAATTGCTTTCCTTTCTCTCTCTGTTACATTACTTTATTTTCTATATGATATTGTAATTTTATCCTGTCATTACATTTGTTATGCTTGTGGTAAGAGGTCATATGATATTGTAATTTTATTATGTCAGTACATTTGACTTGCGTGTAGTAAGAGCATCCAATTGTCACTTGTTTCCCTCTTCCTAGGTATTGGCATTGCGATTGCGATAGATTTTCTGCTCAATGTTCACAATAACTATTGTCATGTTCCTTTTATGTTGTTAAACTCAGGAGGAAAATTTTGAAATTTAAATGAATCTTCTTGTGCAAATTTGGAACATAAAAAAAATCTCTTTTCTTTATTTTTTTTCTTACGTTTGTTAATTTACTTTATTTTCTATATGATATTATAATTTTATTCTGTCATTACATCTGTCATTTTTGCAGTAAGAGCATCCAACTATCACTTGTTATTCTCCTCCTGGGTGTTGGCATTGCGACTGTGACAGATTTGCAGCTTAATTTTCTTGGGTCTGTATTGTCTCTGCTAGCTGTGATCACAACTTGCATTGCCCAAATTGTATCCTTGATAGTAATTGATACATTTAGCAGATTTGATCTTTTCGGGCATGAATTTTAAAAGAATTTTTAGATATCAATGCACAATCATTTAGGTAAAACATTCCAGGAATTGATTTTGTAATCATCGAAATTCATTTTTACCAAACTTGTAGTTTAGACAACACAACTCGATGAGAGGAGCCCAACAATATTAAAATCGTACTAATATCATGAATACTTTGTTTTAAAGTAGAGCATTGTAGAAGAAGGTATTAAATTACATGGAAGAACTATGGAAAGGTAGAGCTATTGAATCATAGTTCCATAGCAAAATAACCCACTGACAACAGGTATTTTTAGTCCCGGCCAAATGAAATTCATTTCTTTTGACTTCAAATATATCAAAACTCTCCATATGATAGAGAATCATCCCACATGAAGATCACAAGTCTTCAGTTTTTTTGATGCTAATGGTTATAACACATTTTTTACATGTTCTCAATATTAAATTTTGTGCTGAAATCTAGACCAATATCGATAGATGATTGTAATCCACCAACTTATCACATATGATCTAACTCAAGAACGAGCATCATCACCTCTCTTTGGCAATCAATCCATTACCAAGTACATGCTCTAGCTGCTGTTGGATCATCCTTGGATTCAGAAGACATTATACTCTACCCTTTGAACGGCCTTCATTTATGCTATCAAGCATTCAAGTTAGTTATGTTCAATAATCTACACGTCAATCCAAATGATCTATTCTCCTTCCTTTGTAGTAAGGAGTAAAATATCATGAGACCTCCAAATCTTGCAAGGACCAGATCATCCCGTGGTACTAGTAGCAACCAAGGGCAGTGGCCAAGCCCAATTCCTTCAATCTGACATTTGGCTTGGTCATATCAACTAAAATACATATCAGCAATTGTGACTGCAAAGCATTTGCCACAGGGATAACTAACATCCGATTTTGACATATGAATGTCAATTATGGATTGACCCGTCTTATTTATCAGTAAGTATCTGTTTCATATCAACCTCAATTACCACAACACATAGCAACAATCCTCAATCCCTCTTTGTTTGACCGCCCACATCAGCGAATGAACGGTAACATAACTTTGTTACTGCGCTCATCTCATCTTTGAACAAACCCCTCTCTAACACTCTAAATCTTACCACGATGCCTAGTAGGCAGTCCGCGGTGATGGCCCCTTCTTATCTTGAATGCTAAACAAGGTCTTCTTCCCAATGCAACCAGTAAGTTTCCCCTAAATTTACTCCATGTTTCACATGTTTCTCACGACTTTATCTCAGGTCATAAACCACTGACATGTTTCCGTTTATTTTTCTCTTTTTTATTTTAAAGAGGAGTCGCCAGCTTGTCGATCGTCGTATAATTCCCCTATTCGAATAAATCTCCCTCCCAAATCATATAAATGATTCGAAGAGGAGAGGAATCAAATAAGAAGAGACATACGACAAAGAGACAAACAAGAGAAAAAGTAAAACGTGGAGAGTCTACGTGCGATAAACCTCGCAAGGATAGGTTAAGAATATCCGCCCAAACAAGATTGGGTAGAGGCACCTTAAACCAATATCCGCGAAAAAAGTATCTACATAGACTACCCATAACCAGAGAGTCAGGTGTATGTACCTGTTCTGGGGTCAAGAGCACTCCCAGAGGAACGTGTTCCTACTGGTTAATTACATCTTGGGGGATACCCAAGAATACTCTCGATAAAAGGAGTTTCGCTTCATATTATCATAGATCTGGGGTATAGGCAATCAAAGGAAAGTTATTTCGTGTGGGAACAGTCCCAATACTTCAAAGCTCGTACTAAGTCATCGGGCAGAGAGTGAGTCTCTCACATCCCGAAATAGGTAGCGGCTCATCGGCACATGAGGCCCACAGAATAACCTAAATCATCTTGACGGGGATATCCCAATACGTCAAAGCACGTCCGAGCCAAAGGGCAGAGGACAAATCGTCGTATCCCAAATGGGTGGCAGCTCATCGGCATCGGGCCGTCAAGGTGATATCAACGAGGTCAAGGAGCGATAGGGCTCAAATGGGCTCAGCAAAAAGTAGGTAGAGTGATCTTAAAAGATAGAGGTAACTGGGTCGGGGTACCACGTCATACACAACTTCTAGAGCCCTAAGTATACCTGGTCGTGAAGGTAGTCAACCCAACACGTCCTGAAATTCCCGGTCAGCAATCCGTGAATTGCATCATCCACGGGAACCTCGGTAGTCCTAAGGTCAAAGGAAAGAAACTCTATCCTATGACTACAAGCTGGAGCTTCAAGGGGTGGGACTTATACCTGCTGAAATAGCTAGGACGCCTCAGAAAAGAAGGTTCAGCAACAAAGCTGGAAACGCTCCAACAAAAGGACTTACCCCCCGTCTGGGTCGGGGAGCCTTCTAACACCCTAGGCGCACTAGACAACCACCTATATGAAGGTATGCTGAGCCAGTCAGGTTGGAAAAGTACGGGGACTCCTCATCGGGACATGCAAAGATGAATGCAGTTATTTAGAATGATCCTAAGTATTGTGGAGGCCCTATTAATATATGCAGGAAAGTAAAAGTTGCAATTTTTAGATCCTGAATATTTTAATCCTAAATCATAATTATCTTGAATATTTTATTTAGGATTTTGTAGAAAATTACAATTTTAGGGCCCTTAATGAGCCTATGTTATATCGTGAAATCCCAGATAAATCACAGAAAGAAACAAAAAAAACACATACAAGTGCAGCAACATGATGTAAAGAATAAAGCAAAACAAGTCAAACCAAAATAATAAACAGACGGGTGCCGCTGGGTCGGCAGCATATCCCAGAAAAGAAAAGTGCGGTCGGACTCCGCATATACATGCCCGATCCTAATTCTATACATCAATATAAAATACAGAATTAAGATACGGGGCACGAGCATTTGCTCCTGGTCCCCTCCACATAGTTCCCGTGTTAACGACTCAGAACCCATGCCCGTATCTTATTTCTGCTACAGGACTCTCCTAGACTCTAAAAAAATACACAGAGAAAATAAACTCAATCCTGCATGAAAACAAAGGTCAGCGGGAAAACTCACATGCACATAATGTATCGTGAGCCATGCCTCAAAAGTGGGGGGAGCTAATAGCACCTGCAAGCAAAAGAGTCAGAAATCATTACTTGCTCCCCCCATGGCGGTACCTGTGTGTGTGTATGAAAATAGACATGGCTCCCTGCAGAAGAACGCCCTAATATACTACCACACATATGCATCACGCAATCACATCACAAGCATAATGCGAAAGAAAGTTACCTGGCTAGGGCAACCAATCCAATAGAGAACAGTAGCCAGGCATCAAAGACTATCTAGCACCCTAAATCCTAGCCTAACACGCCATCTACCGAGAAAATGCATCGACCTAGTATATAAGTGAGGGGTGTCTGAGTATAGTATGACTTTGACGGGGTCGTCATACCGGCCCCATCCTAAAGATCAAAAGTATCTAAAGGGTGTCACGAAGAATGATGACACGAGTTAGATCTATTAGATCTTTAGCACAGTCATACTCATGTCAATTTCGATGACTTAACTCGCATTGCTCACTGAAATCAACCTAGCAAGCAATGCTCGTTAAGGCATCGCGACCAACACAGGATCACTCTCCTAACGAACCTGGCTCGCTATCCAT
>NW_018164951.1:3161846-3163469 GCF_001263595.1 Phalaenopsis equestris | reverse complement strand
CGATTGGGATGGAGCATCCGGTCAAACCAAAGTATTGTGCCAACCGGACCGGGGTAGCCGGCTAAAGCACAAGTGATGTGACCGGTTCGGGATAACCGATCGAGACACAAGTGGTGTCGGTGCAGGTGCAAGTGCAAGTGCAAGATATAAGATGCAAGTGCAACGTGCAAGTGCAAGGTGCAAGGTGCAAGAGCAGGTGCAGGGTGCAAGGTGCAAGGTTCAAGTGTCGGGTGCAAGGTGGTGCAAGGTGCAAGGTTCAAGTGAGGTGCAAGAGCAGGTGCAGGGTGCAAGGTGCAAGGTTCAAGTGTCGGGTGCAAGGTGCAAGGTGCAAGGTTCAAGTGTGGTATATGACACAGAATATGTAACAATGCAAGAAACACATATGCAAACAATGAGGTGCAAATTACCAAACATGATAACGAATCACGCTCGTACTAACGACCTCACCTAGGAAACATAAGGTTTAGACCCTTGGAAATGTGACATCGCCGTCTCTTGTTTTTGGTGAGGAAATGGGGGAGTTTCTCCTCGGATCTTCGAGGGGGAAACTCTCCACGGCGTTGCGAAATGTGTTAGCTATAAAGCTTCTCCCATTTTGCGAACTCCTCCAGACTTTGCAAAGCGAGTCAGCTACGAAGCTTCTCTCGCTTTGCCAAGTCCGACCCCCTAGCTTCCTTTGCCAAGTCTGACCCCCTAGCTTCTCCAAGTAAAGCTGGGGAAACCCAAAGCAAGGGGAGTGAGGGACTCCGACCCATCGGGACTTGTGCTAAGACTCACAACAAAAGGGAGACACTCGGCTCTACGAGGGGTGTTTGGTTACGCACAGAAAGTCCTAACCTAAAGGCTAGCTCCAGAAAATCGACGATCCATCACGTAGGCACGTCGTCGCGCCGACCTAAAGGCTAGCTCTAGAAAATCGACGATCCATCACGTAGGCACGTCGTCGCGCCGACCCATGCCTGGCGTACGCACCCCGTGTGGGCGATCGAACCCACACGCCTAGGCACCACTAAACCTAGGGCTAGCTAGGAGTTTAGGGAATCTCACCACCGCGACGGTTGCAGATGCGTTCTCTTTGCTTACGCCAAGCTCGCCAACGTCCGATTCATGCTCCGGTGTGTCTCGTAAAATGCGCACAGGACAAAAACAGTGTCAATAAAGGCAAGAGAGGAAGGGATCAGTGAGGTATGCGAAGTACCAAAAAAAAAAAAAAATTTGGGCATATAAACATATAAACATATAAACAAAGCATACCTTCGAGAAGATCGCTCAGGACTAAGCATGCCCAAATTTATCACGCAAGGAATCACAAAAGCATACCTACGAGAGGCCGACGGTTAGCGTCCTCCGGCGAGGCTTGTCGGTTGGATGGAGAGCGAGACGCGAAGGGGGAGATCATTTCGCGAAGAGGGGCGCCAGATTGGACAGGCGAAGTGGAGAGTGGGGATTCCCGGCGCGAGAAGGTGAGTCTGAAGCCGAGTGGTCGTCGGCAAAGACCGCCGGCGGCGGATTAGAGGCTGGGCGGCGGTTTCGCGCGAACGGGAGCGAGGTTTCGCCGTGGGTCGCGATCCACCGTGAGAGAGGAAGCAGACTTGCGTTATATATATATATAGCGGCAGGGGC
>NW_018164951.1:3160948-3161788 GCF_001263595.1 Phalaenopsis equestris | reverse complement strand
GGAGTGCCTTTTTTTTTTTTTTTTTTAAAAAAGGAAAATCTTTTCTTTTAATAATAATAATAATAATATTACTATTATTATTATCTCTCCGCATCTTTTTGTCGAACACGTCATCGCGATAAAATGAACATCTCCCTAAGATAAAATTGACGTTCTGGACGTGACCGCGTAGTCCGTTTCGTCATTCGGAGTCTTTTTCGACCATCGTGCCCAAAATGATAATTTGTATATTTTAAGCTCGCACGTGAAAACGTGGTGTAACGAGCGTCGTTTCCAAATGGAATCGACATTCCTGACTCACTCACGTGGTCCATTTCATCTTCCGAGGTCATCTGGATATTTTTATCGACGAACGGGCCAATTTTAGTCAATTTCATGCGCGATGCGATAACTAATTTTCGTCGATCATAGGTGGACGCTCTACACCTATGACATCAAAAAAATTGATGCCAACAAATGACCCCCAACAAGTGTGCTGCGTCACTGAGGCACCGTGCACTTGTTGGCAGCATTCTCAATAAAAAAAAACCTCCTAGTAGTCGATGTGACATCCCAAGAGAAGGCTAAAAGAAAACCTCAACCAAGCAAAAATAGGTTCAGATGCCATAAAGGCATAACCTATAGAATAGGTTCAGAGGCCGTAAAGGCATAACCTAAAATGGTGGTTCAGAGGCCATAAAGGCATGACCTAATGGATCCCAGCCAGGCCAGATAAATTGGACATCGTATGGCTAAGGGAAAGTTTGCCTGACCATATTCGAAACGGCACATCAATCCGTCTGACCACATTCGAAACAACAGAATGGATGGAAACCCCGTACCTGACCTCATTCGAAATAG
>NW_018164951.1:3151321-3160848 GCF_001263595.1 Phalaenopsis equestris | reverse complement strand
TTCTGGACGTGACCGCGTAGTCCGTTTCGTCATTCGGAGTCTTTTTCGACCATCGTGCCCAAAATGATAATTTGTATATTTTAAGCTCGCACGTGAAAACGTGGTGCAACGAGCGTCGTTTCCAAATGGAATCGACATTCCTGACTCACTCACGTGGTCCATTTCGTCATCCGAGGTCATCTGGATAATTTTTCCGACGAACGGGCCAATTTTAGTCAATTTCATGTGCGATGCGATAACTAATTTTCGTCGATCATAAGTGGACGCCCTACACCTATGACATCAAAAAAATTGATGCCAACATGACAATTCTTGTTTCTTTTTCTTTTCATGCAGCCAGATGCACCGTCAAGGATTTGAAGACCCGCTAAACTCTTCTCGGAGGACCTTATCATAAAGACATCTACTCTATCCTTTGTCCTCCATTGCCTCAGGTGCCTTCCAACAACTGCTCCCCACAAAGTCCATCTACGTCCAAATTCCCCACATTCTTTATGAACCCACTTCTATGTATTCCTTTCATCACTTCCACTACGCATAATTCCAATCCTTCTTACATTTGCCAAAAACAACCAATGTCTAACGTCTGCCAGCTACAATTGTTTGACGCTCGTTCTTCTAGCCTTCTTATTTTTCCTCATATTGGAAGTAAGATCAGATCTATCCCTCGCTATCTCCCAACTTTTGAAACTTCTCGTTAACTTTCATCACCTGATGATCACTCTAATACCATAAAATTCTTAATATATTAATGGGAGACATCTCTCACGGTTCAAACTATTAGATTGTACTATCATCATTCTTTGCTACATGTAAGTGTGTCTTCTAATTCCCTGACTGAACACTAATCGAATTGTTTCAATTAGGCTGCCCCATATTTTTTCCACTTTCGGATGTTTCACATAAAAAATTCTTGTCTCGTGTTATTCTACTTATACGCAGGTGCTGGATATTTAAATAATACTAATTTTTTTTACACAACAATACTAGATATCTTGCTTACCCTACTAGTAAAACTGATTGTGTAAAACCAAAGGTAATTGCTATGGCCCCCTGTTAATTATTATTTTGACAGAGCTTGTTGATAAACTCACCATTATGAATATATGGTTGACATTGTTATTATGTTGATTCCAGTCTTCTTTTTTATGTTTTAACAATTGTGTGTTGTGTGAGAGAGAATAGAGACATAATGGGAGATCATCTATATTGTGAGTCCTTAATCAAGTATTTTCCAGATGACCAATAACATCCAGAAGAGGTTTAAGGTTACATCAACGCAACTTTTATATCAGTCTTGCCTCTACCAGGCATTAACCCTGGTTAGTGCAGGGCCTTTTGTCGATTGGTTACTCACACATCAAAATGTTTTTGCTTTCAAATACACCCCTCAAGTTGTGGTAAGCGGCAAATATACCCAAGCATTTTATTTGCCCAAACTTCTTACATAATTAATGTGGGAATTTTTCTTGCAGATTTTTGTCGTTTTATCCTGTCTTATATCAGTTTCAGTCAACTTCAGTACATTCCTTGTGATTGGAAAGACTTCACCTGTCACCTATCAGGTGTTGGGTCATCTAAAAACTTGTCTTGTCTTAGCCTTTGGCTATGTTCTACTCCACGATCCATTCAGCTGGAGAAACATTTTGGGAATTTTGATTGCATTAATCGGAATGATCTTATATTCCTACAACTGTCATATTCATAACCAACAAAAGTTGGTTGAGCCGCCTGTTCTGATGTCACAGGTACAATTTTTTTCTTAGCGTTGCTTCTACCTCTTGTTGATTATCAAGCTTGCATTTCCTCTACTAGGTTTACTAAGATTGTGCCTTATTTAACTTATGTTTAGGGCAGCTTTCTTATTGTTTTACGTATCAAACTGACGTTTTATTTGGGAAACTACTTTTTTTTGCTGGTTTTTAGAAAATTTTGTGATTTGAAGTTACTTTTTTGCAACTAAATCTGTAATGTGTGGTGGATATAAGAATGTTATTTTCTAGTTTTTGAAAACAAAAAATAGGAAAATTGATATACATAGCACCCACTTCTCATTTATTTATATATCTCACACCTAAACTTTCATATTTATACATCAAATCTTTAATATCACATCAAAAGTTACGGTATTATCATTTGAAATCCATTTTAATGCATAGGTTTAAAGCACCAAAGGCCGTGTATGTAAATATAAAAGTTTAGGTGTGAAATATATAAATACATAAGAATTATATGCTGCTTATGTAAAATTCTTTCACAAATATATATATTCATAATTTTCACAGGAACTTTTTTAAAATTATTTTTACTACAACTTTATGCCCACCTTTTAGCAACTTGTAGCCGTAAAAAGCTACAGCGATCCCAAAAAGATTGAGACTCACTTTATGTTTATCAACTAAAAATTGATCATCGTGTCATCATCTATGGACTAGTTGAAATAAGCCTTCGCATTGGTGCAGGTGGCCAGAATTACTGACTGTGGGTGTTAAAATCATGCATACATATTTTTAATTAGCCATGTGAACATTACCAATTTTCAATTATTCTCTAAAGATGCAACTAATTGCAATGTAAGAAACACTCATGCTGAAAAAAAGTCATATTTTTTTTTTCAGGTAAAGGAAAACGATCCTCTAATCGATATAGAAGTTAGTGCTTCTACAATTAACGCTGTGCCTTTAACTGCAACTGAATGGAAACCAAATAAAGACCTGCAAGCATAAAGTCAGTAAATTCAAGTCCATATTTCCTTGTTTGTCCACACAACGCTTTCTGCTGTTTCTCGTCAACAAAACTTTTTCTCGAGAAGCATCTTCTTTCAACTCATAAGATTAGAACAGAAGTATTAAACTAAGTATGGGACAATTCTGTGAATCGCTGCCCCAAATACCAGCCAGCTCTGTTTGGATTTAGAAAAAAAAAACAATTTTGACGTCTATTTGTTGAGTATTTTAATTGAATGATGTAAATTAATTGTAATTCTGAATCTTCATTCTCCGTCAGGAAGAGAAAGGTACGACAAAGCATCTTCGTCAAGTTGAATTATTTTGCACAGATCTAGTTCATTGGTCCCTCTCTCTCGCTCTTTTGTGAAAAAAGGCAAAAAGCCCTGTTTCTTACGCCCAATAGACCCCGGTTTTGGGCAGGGGCCAGGTAACTTCACGGTGCTCAATGTGTCAGTGAGTGTGCAAGGGTTACGAAGGGCAGCGAATTGGTGTGCTTTGAGTTATTTTTTCTCAAATCTCTCTATATATTTTTATTTGGTTTTTTTATTTGTTCATTTTCAAGGGAAATATTTCTATGTTTGTTAATGAATCTATTGGAAAAGGGAATATCTTATGTTTTGATGTTGCTCTTACAATTTTTATGTGTTGGAGTTAGATGCATTGTTGTAATGTATTAGGGGTTTGATTCATTTCAGGGAAAAAATGTTAATATATGCTTGATTGATTTTCCTATTGTATAATTATGCTTTGTTTGAATGTACAAAGTAGACTCATTTACCAATAGCTTTCATTTATTTAATCTGCTTCAGAGATATAAAATACACTTTATATTCTTTTGAGATATTCTTTTTCCAAGTATCTAAATTTTATTAACTTCTTGATCATATAGGAGCTTCTTGTAAGAACTTTGATATATTTCTTTCCACTATAATAAACATGAAAATAATATGATATACATCTTTGTTAATCAAACATCCCAAAATCTTAATGATCTCATCACTAATATTCATTCATCTGTCATAGTATTCTCTTTGGTTCACATGAGTGCTTTTTAGTTGTGTTGAGTATTAAGGAGCCTCGTCCACGATTTGATTTGACAGTTTTGACATCTATAAAAATTAATTAAATGACATTTAATTCATTCCTTCTTTTATTTGATTCTCCTGCATCCTCCTGTTGGTGAATTAATAATTATGATTGCTTAATATTGCTTTTTCATATCTCCCGCCATTGCTTATTTTGGGAAGGTTGCTAATTAAAGGCTGCTTCTTTAATTATTTTCTGCTCTCTTCGTTATTCACAGCTGCTTCCTCCATGATTATTAGGCGTTGCCTTATTATGGGCAAAATTGAGCCAATAAAAGCAGAAGTAGGATTTGCATATGAAGCCTCTCCCTTGGTTTTCTCTTCTGCAATTGACCTTGGCTTACGAGGTAGAGCTTGGAATCACAAAGCTTGTATTTCCTGTGTTTCTTTTTCTGTGAGGTGGCTTACGGGTAGATAGGGAGAGAGAATAAGGTGAGGAGAGAGAGAGGAAGAGAGATAAGAGTTATTCTTGTAATTTTCGAGACATTCGACGATGTAATTCCTCTAGCTAATAAAATCACATATAGCTCTCTGGACGTATGCAATTCGTTGAATTACATAAATCAGTGTGTTTTTGTTTTGTTTTAGATTTGTTAATTTCTCATTTTAGTTTTACATTTTATTGTTGTTGTTTTTCACAACAATTGGTATCAGAGCTGTCGTTTCGGGTCTAAGATTGAACGATAGTCGGAGAAGAAGCGTTGGTATCAGGGATCGAGACGTTTAATAACAGATTTTGGTTACTGGAAAACGCAAATAGAGAACTGCCTCTATGAGAAGAAACTTCACATGCCATTACTGGAGAAGTGACCGGAAAAGATAGACGCGACTGAATGGAGTCTGTTGGCTTGACAGATTCTGGGGGTTATTCGATTAACCCTCTCGAGATCTATTGCCCACAACATAATCAAGGAAATGATTACTGCAGATTTTATGATAGTTTTATTAGGTATATATGAAAAGTTATCGACGAATAACTAGATGCATTTGATGAAAAAATTATTCAAATTGAAGATGGCGGAAAGTGTGTTTGTTACTCAACACCTGAATGATTTCAATACTATCACAAATCAATTGTTGTCTGTTGAAATTAATTTTTATTCTGAG
Source organism: Phalaenopsis equestris (assembly GCF_001263595.1). Classification (NCBI taxonomy): domain Eukaryota; kingdom Viridiplantae; phylum Streptophyta; class Magnoliopsida; order Asparagales; family Orchidaceae; genus Phalaenopsis; species Phalaenopsis equestris. The sequence continues at coordinate 3,155,927 of NW_018164951.1, read as the reverse complement.
ATATATGCGTTGATATTATTGGTTTATTTGTCAAATAGTTGGGAAGCCATGAGGTTAAAAATTAGCAATTTAACAGGCAAATCTAAGCTGAAATATGATTATATTTGTGATTTGATTTTGGCTGATGAGGCGCGCAGGAAAGATTCTGACGAGATCTCAGGTTCGAGTTCGGCGCTGAATGTTGATTCTAGAAGGAGATCACAAGTTAGTGACTCAAACAGAGGAAGATTGAAATCAAAGCACGGAGACAAGAGTAAGTCAAAGTCTGATCAGCAAACAACCTGCTGGAATTGGGCAAGGCTGACCACATAAAAAAGAACTTCAAAAATTAAAAAAAGATGAAGAATAATTGTGCTAATGTTGTAACTGAAGAAGTACATGATGCATTATTGCTTATAGTTCGCAATTCTGTTGATGACTAGATACTGGATTCAGGGGTTTCCTTTCATACATCTTCCAACCTGGAGTTAATGTGAAACTATATTGTAGGTGGCTTTGAGAAGGTGTATCTTTCTGATGGAGAAGCTCTGAACATGGTGGGGATGAGAAACATTAATATTGCACTCTCTAACAAGAGCAAATGTACTTTGCAAAAGTTAGATACACTCTTGAGTTGAAGAAAAATTTCATTTCTATTAAACAACTCAATGAGGGTGCTCATACAATAGTGTTCTCAAAAAGCTCCTGGAATTTTACAAAAAGGGCACTGATATTGGCTCGGGGTAAGAGAACTAATACTCTATATGTGACTTCAGGTTTACTCAGGTTTGATCAGGTGAGTCGGAAGGGCATGAAAGAACTGAAGTCAGTTGATCTCGACATGTGTGAGAGTTGCATTATGAGGAAGCAGAATGTCAGTTTTGAAAGGTGGCAGAGCGTTAAAGGCTGGAAAACTAGATCTTGTACACATAAATGTGTTAGGACCTTCTTCAGTGGCATATCTTGGAGACTCTCGTTACTATGTCAGATTCATTGAGGACCACAGTAGAAATGTAAGGTTTGATGATCTACCAGATGTCACAGTGCAGATCTGTGATGAAAGTGATGAGGAGAGTGGGTCCAGGGCACCCATTCATATTATTTCGCTGTCAGCTTCCGAGCAGTCCACTCGTGCAGCTATAATTCACAAGTCAGTCAGGAATCAACGTTCTCCACAATGTTTCTCACCAACCTTGAATTACATTCTGCTGACGATGAAAAATTGAGCAAGAGAGAGCGGACTATGAAGGAGGAGATTGATTCTCTACTGGGAAATCAGAATTGGGAGTTGACATAACTTCCACTGGGGAAGAAGAAATTGCACAACAAGTGGGTGTTCCCGGTGAAGACCGCGTTTGATAGTCGTAAAATGTACAATGCTAGACCTATTGAAAACGGCTTTCAGCAGAGCATGATATTGCCCATACAGTGGAAGTTGTAAGCAGAAATATTAGTAAAACAAGAAAGAGTCTGAAGGTAAAAGGTTATGTTGACGCTTATATGTCGACTGAGGCTGTTACTCTTGAGAAGATAAAGTTGTGATCGACTTCAGTTAGTTTTCTAGCTTGAAGACAAGAGTTTTTAGTTGCAGGGGTGGATGATATCTCTTTTGGAGAAAAGGGCGACACAGCTAGTTGATGGAGCAGTTTGTGTCTCAGTCTCCAAGTGAGAGAATTGTTGAGTATTGTGGAGCCCAATCCATGATTCGATTTGACAGTTTCTACTTCTATGGAAGTTAATTAAATTACATTTAATTCCTTCTATTTGATTCTTCTGCTTTCCTCTTGTTGGTGAATTAAGCAAAGCAATAATTATGATTGCTTAATATTGCTTTTTCATATCTCCCGTCGTCGCTTCTTTTGGGAAGGCTCCTACTTAAAGGCAACTTTTTTAATTATTTCCTTCACTCTTTGTTATTCACAGCTACTTCCTCCATGATTATTTAACTTAGCCTTTCAAAGCTTATATTTTCTGTGTTTCTTTTTCTGTGAGGTGGCTTACAGGTAGATGGATAGAGAGAAGAAGGTGAGGATAGAGAGAAGAAGTTGAGGATAGAGAGAGGAAGAGAGATGAACTTATTCTTGGAATCGTCGAGGCAATCAACGGTGTAATTCCTCAAGCTAATAAAATCTTCTGCAGCTTCGTGGATGCAAGCAATTTGCTGAACCACATATATTTTTTTTTTCCGTTGTGTTTCAGATATTTGAATTTCTCGTTCCAGTTTTTCGCTTTATTACCGTCATTTTTCACATCATATTGTACGGGGGAAAAATGTTATTTATCCAGAAAGAGCTGCAAATCAGTTGTTTTTAAAATGCACAAACTCAACAGCCAGTCTAATTATCGCAACCAGCTGCTGACCAACAGTTTATCCAGATTAGCTGCTTATCGACAATGTTGATAAGCTACAGCTGCCCCAAACAAACCCTAAACCACCATAAACCTCACCACCCTCAATATTGACACCTTTACTATTATCTCCGCCCCCACTAGTCTCCCTAGAGTGGCAGGGTGACCACTAGCTAGCCACCCACTCCCATACCCAGAGCGCCTTTCTCTCCTGAAGTAAAGAATATTAGCTGAGGAATTTGCATACACGTAAAATCCTTATATAATTATGTTGTACTTCATTGTATCAAATGGTGTACAATATGATTGTTGATGAGTGCTAGAAAATTTGTGGCGGTTGAGTAATGAATCATCGTCTTAACGTTGCGCGAGAATTCAACACTATTAGATAAAAGAAAACAATCATTAGTGAAATTCCACTGGGTCTAACCAAGTTGTAAGATTTCGCTATAAGTTGATTATTACAGAGACATCTTGTCCCATAAACGGGAATGTGTTGCAAAGTCTTTTGAATTAAAACGTCGACATGTGGGTGAACTTGTTGTAAGGAACGGGCAGCGATCGATAACGATTGACGGTGGCCCACAAGTGGATGTCGATAGTGGTTAGCGGTGGTCGACAAATGTCAATAGTGGTCGACGACGGTTGACAGCGGCATGACTGTTGTTAAACTTCGGCTCCTTCTCAATGCTTCAAGCTCTACCTCAAGCCTCATGCTTTCACCCCATTCTCATGAGAGGGGTGGGGATTTTTTTATAGAGTTTTGGGTGTAATTAATGCATTAATATGAATCACTTTGATTGAACGGTCCAGAGAGGTTCCCTCGATTGGACGGTATTTGATGGACATTTGAGAACCTTAACGATGTCGAAATTGATCGATTTTGGGCTCATTGAATTTGTTTGGTCGAGACGCACAAATCAGCTATAAGCTCGCCAGATTGAACATTTGTTTGAGCTTTTCAATGTGTTTGTAAAACTTTTAAAAATTGTTTAATGACTTGATCTGAGCTTGATTTGACTCGAATTTAAATTTTTTTTGATTTTATTAGGTCTGTCTCGTCGATTCAATTAACTTGATTGTGAGTTTGCTGAAGTCGGAGCATTGATTGAGTCTGAACTGAAGTTTGAATGTTTTTTCTCACAAGATTGCCTCTAGATCGGTGTCATGCTTTGAAATTCGTGTCAGATGATGAAAAATTATTTACGACGTATCATTATTAATTATTTCAAGTTTTCAATCACAATTTATATGCCTACTTTAGACTCATTTGGAGTCGGATCAAATCACTTTTAATATTATTAGATCCGACAGTTAGTTTGATGATAGTTTTGTGAAATTGGAGTCCACATGTCCATGAAATCAACCTTAAAAGTTATTTGCATTACAATTAATGGATTTTCTATTAGAACTATTATTTAAATAGTAACTTTAAACATAAAATAAATAAGATTTGTAATTTGAATCGTTTTTATATATTGAGTCAATGGGCTGAAAAACATTAATTGTTGATTATATAACTAGAGAGCAATCCGATCAAAGATGTATTAAGAGTAGTGGATTTTGAGCTATTTCCTTATTAGTCTCTTTTAAGGGTTAGTAGCTCTACATAGATTTTAAATAACAATATTTATTTATTTTTTAATAGGACCATTTACATACATGATACTAAACTTTTATATTTATATGCATAAAATCCAAATCTTTAATATCATTTCAAATATATTAATATTATTTATTTTTAAAAAGTGAAATATAGCTTTCATGTATAAATTTATAATAATAAAATATTATAGGTTTAAATATGAAAGCTTTAATGGTAAGAAATGTAAATATATAATAATTATGTGGTACCTATGTAAATTTATCACTTTAATAGTCATATTTGAAATGCAAGTTAGCAACAAGTATATCCATCATTTAAATATTAAATTAATAATATTAGTAAATCAAAATAACAATAACATTGAAATTATAATTTAAATAAAAAATAATTAGTTTTGAATTAATGAATGAAACAAACAAAGATGAGAGGACGTGAAGCACTCTTATCCGGATTAACGTACCTGGTGCGCTTTAGGCTTTTAAGGCTGGTGTTGGACGTGAGAGGCAAAAAAATCTGAACTCTAGCATTCCTTTCCCATCTCAGCCGCCTTCCCATTTTCTTCCTCTGCAGAGGCGATTCCTCAGAGAGGCATGTCGAATAATTACGGATCTGACGGAGGGGACTTTCCTGCCGCACGTGGCGGCGGAGGCGGCGGCGGGGGCGGCGGGGGCG
>NW_018164951.1:3150339-3151311 GCF_001263595.1 Phalaenopsis equestris | reverse complement strand
GGCCGGGGCGGCGGAGGATATGGTGGTCCTCAGAATCGAGGTTTTAGGGTTCATCAACTTTCCAAGGAGTATCTGCTTTTGGAATTCGTAAAATGTTTTGACAATTATTGTTTCCTTGAATCAGGCGGTGGTGGAGATGGCTGGAGCCGCGGGGGAAGTAGTGGTGGGCAAAGAGGCGGCGGTCGTGGGGGCGGCGGGCGGGAAGGGGATTGGAGATGCCCTAACCCTAGGTTTGTTTGATCTTGACTTGGGGCTTATTTGTTGCTTTTAAGTGGTGATTCCATTTTAATTCTTTTATGTGTGGATGAAATCATGATATTTGAGGGCTTTGAAGGTATTTGCGAAATTTCAAAAAAAATTGGTTTATAACTACATGGAAAATGCTGGTTTCTAACTGCATCCATGGTACTGATTCCAGGATATATTTTTTTTAAATACAAGCAACTAGACTAAGAAATGTAAAAAAAAAAATGAAAAAATCAATTTTCTGACCTGCATTTCTAACTAAATAGGCCCTGATATCTGATTTTATTTTGAGTTTTCTCCTAATATTCTTATATGGTCTTCTTTATGTCTAGTTGTGGAAATCTGAACTTTGCAAGGGGAGTTGAGTGCAACAAATGTGATGCTCCTAGCCCTGCTGGCAATAGCTTAGGCTCTGGTCAAAATAGAGGTGGTGGTGGTGGAGCTTATAATAAAGGCAGCAGTGATGGAGGTAATAATCGTGGAGGTGGTGATGGAGGAGGTTATAATAGAGGTGGCGGTGAAGGAGGTTATAATAGAGGTGGCGGTGATGGAGGTTATAATAGAGGTGGCGGTGATGGAGGTTATAATAGAGGGGGCGGTGAAGGAGGTTATAATAGAGGCGGCGGTGAAGGAGGTTATAATAGAGGCGGCGGTGAAGGAGGTTATAATAGAGGGGGCGGTGATGGAGGGTATAATAGAGGCGGGGGGGGGGGGGGGTTTAAATGG
>NW_018164951.1:3149810-3150307 GCF_001263595.1 Phalaenopsis equestris | reverse complement strand
AGGGTATAATCGTGGAGGTGGAGATTATGGTGGTGGGAGTGGTGGGTATGGTGGAGGAAATAATAGAGGTGGCTACAATGGAACTAGCGGTGATAGGGGTAGAGGTGATTCTTTCAATAGCCCAGATGGGGGTGCTCAGAAAATGATGCCGACTATGGTGGTAGAGAATATACGGGCTATGCTAAGGTTCCTCCCCCAACTGCATCCTCTTATGGAAGTGGTGGAAGCTATCCTCCTGCTCCAAGCTCGTATGGTGGGAGTGTTTCTTATGGACATGACTCTGCCCCACCAACTACTGCTTATGGTGGGGTGAATTCCTTACCTCCATCTTATGGTGCCCCACCTCCCAATCCTTATGGAGGTGATTATCCATCTAGTAGGGGGGCTCCTACTTATGATGGCGGGCATGGTGCTCCTCAGGGTGGTAGTGATTTGGGTGGTGGTTCTTCGGTGCCTCTTGGAGGGGGGGCTTTTTGGGGGGGTCCCGCTGTAACTGC
>NW_018164951.1:3130698-3149371 GCF_001263595.1 Phalaenopsis equestris | reverse complement strand
GATATAGTAGGAATGATTTCTCTTGAATAGTGTTGTTGCTTGTAATGTTACGTGGTTTCATTTTCCATGAAGTGAGCTTCTATTTTTGCAGATTATGTTGGAATCTTAATACACACTTATGCAGTACACACACACACACACACAATCTTCATCATCAACAACAAATAAACAAAAGAGGTTTCCACTAGATTTTTTTCTTGTGGGTAGCATGTCGATGTTAGAGTTGCCTCTAAGCACAACCCCAAACCAACTATTTGAGGTTGATTTTATGAATCCTTATTTGGGTCCACTGTGTGGTATATGAGTTATTAAAACCATCTTTTTTATTCTTTTTTTGAACAACTTCTTTCTATGTTATCTTTGGTCTACTCTTTTCCTACCTAATCATTCGATACTTAATTTTATCCGTTAATATAATAGTGCTTTTTTTATCCATCAATATATATTTCTATATAAACTGGTCCCTTTTCAACCGTCTCGTCTTGAATTGGTGCTACTCTAATTATTCATTTTGTGTAATCATTAATAAATCATTCTTTGTTTTATTTCATATCCATCTTTGTTTCTCATTTTCTCCACGCCCAATTTAAATTTTAATGAAATTTTTATCATCCAAAACTCAGATCCGTATAACATAGTTAGTCTAACCATTCACCTTTGACTTTAGAAGCTCTGTCTTATGCTACTGCATTTGTTTAAAATTTTGAGACCACCGTTTGGGTCAAAACAAAATTTTGAGACCACGTTTTGGGTCAATAAATTTTCTACAATAACTTTTGAATTCAAATTTCATATAACCACACCCGAAACAATCACACCCTTAATCTATATCATTATTAGTTTGTATAATGGGAAAAAAAAAACTTAAACTTACTGCGCTCAATTAGTACTTCAACTTCTAAAGATTTTGGTTGTTAGCAGCTAATTTCAAAGCTGTTAAAAAGTCTAAAATGTCATATTATATAGTCTATATTTGCTCTATTAAAAATAGTTCCTCTTGTCCTCTAAACATTTTCTTCGTTGTTTCAAACTTCCTCTTGTTTTGGTAGAGGCTTCACCTATTAGAATTATGTTTTCAAACATGCACCATGACATCTCACTTTGAATGCTTTTGGTAAGCATTTTCATAAATAAATATAAAAATAGATTGACTTAAATTCATTTTTGATGTAATCTTAATCTAAACTTTTGGTCACTTTATAACAACTTGTATTAATTAACTATGGTCATATATGTCTTTGATAAATTCAATATTTCTTATGCACGAATAACTTGCTTGGTGTGCAGCAAATCAGTCATCATGATATTCTTTAGGGGCCCAAACTTGACCCACTCTTTGAACGGGTCAAAAACGCAACCTAAACTCGACTCAACCAAAACTCACGAATGTTATAACATGGAAAACAAGTATGTTTTAATGGGTTGGTGTTAACCCTACCAAAATAAACATGATTGTATGATTTAAAGATGATAACTAAGAAAAATAAGCAAAAAATATCTGTATATGAGTTTTTCATTATAAAATCAAATAGTCAAGACATTTTTTTTAAATCGACCTTGGCCTAACTTCATTCCACATGACTTGAATCTAATGACCCAAATCAACTCACATTTTATATAGGTTGTCCATGATCTAGATTTTTTATTGCTAAATTTGAGCCACAATTTTGTTTTGGGATTTCATGTTGGGTTCAAATTGACACTTTTATTCATCCTGTACCTTTTTATAGATTATATGAAGATTTTTTTCTATCTATAAATTTTAATTAGTTTGGCTTAAAAATTAATCTTATAGTGAATCTTTCTGTCATGAAACCAAATTGATTATTTAATATTGATTTATTTTTTCTAGTTGTCAGTTTTAATTACTATTTTTAATAATTTCATTTTATGATTCATAAGCTTCATTTTTCTATAATTATAATATTGAACATTTCCTTTATATTTAAATATTGGTATCATAATTATTCTCTAATACCTTGTGTGTCCTCTTTGTCATCAATATTATTTTAAATGTTTTTTTGCCAAACCACTAGTATCCCTATCTCTTGAATCTCAATAAATTTCTTATTTGGACGAGTAGGCTTAAAATATTATCCTTATGTGTCTATTATTTTGTTCATTATGCATATGTAAAATAGTTTATTTTTGAAATTTTTATTTAATAATTTGTAAAAACTAATATTTCGATCTTTCATTTTTTAAATAAGACATTATTATCCTTATTTCTATTGCATCAGATCTAACTATTGCATTTATTTAATAATTTATTTTGTTAATATAATTTATTATTATATATTTCATTTTTTTGTTCATCACACTAATTTTAAATAATAATTTCCTTGAAACCCCATCTAATAATTTCTTAGAGTAGCATCTCTATTTATGTTGATATTTTATCTCTAAATAAATTATTATTATCTTTCATTTACATGAATATAGATTGATCGAGGTCTCAAAAAACTCTTTATCTCTTGACCTATTAATTTTATATTGTATCTTTTTATTGTTTCTTTTTACCTAGTTTTATTTAAATAATGAATAACTATATTTTTGGTTTTTCTCACTATTCTCTTTATAAATTTGTATTATTTTTTATAATAATTATAAACCTTGGAAGTATTTATTTTTGCTACTCTTTAAGGGCATTTCTTTTCCCTAGTAATATTTGACAGCTCATGATTTTTTTGTTCATCATGCTAATTTTAAATAATAATTTTTTTGAAACCCCATCCGATAATTCCTCAGAGTAACATCTCTATTTTATGTTGATGTTTTATCCTTAAATAAATTATTATTATCTTCATTTACATGACCTTAAATTGATTATGATTTCGGGAACTCTTATCTCTTGACATATTTATTTTTTATTATATCTTTTTATTCTTTTTTTAGCAAGCTTTATATAAATAATAAATAACTATAGTTTGGTTTTGCTCACCATCCCCATCATAAAATTTTTGATGTTTTTATAATAATTATAAGCCTTAGAAATTTTAAGAATTATATGCTGCTTATGTAAAATTCTTTCACAAATATATATATTCATAATTTTCACAGGAACTTTTTTAAAATTATTTTTACTACAACTTTATGCCCACCTTTTAGCAACTTGTAGCCGTAAAAAGCTACAGCGATCCCAAAAAGATTGAGACTCACTTTATGTTTATCAACTAAAAATTGATCATCGTGTCATCATCTATGGACTAGTTGAAATAAGCCTTCGCATTGGTGCAGGTGGCCAGAATTACTGACTGTGGGTGTTAAAATCATGTATACATATTTTTAATTAGCCATGTTAACATTACCAATTTTCAATTATTCTGTAAAGATGCAACTAATTGCAATGTAAAAAACACTCGTGCTGATAAAAAATCATAATTTTTTTTCAGGTAAAGGAAAGCGATCCTCTAATCGATATAGAAGTTAGTGCTTCTACAATTAACGCTGTGCCTTTAACTGCAACTGAATGGAAACCAAATAAAGACCTGCAAGCATAAAGTCAAGTCCATATTTCCTTGTTTGTCCACAACGCTTTCTGGTGTTCCTCGTCAATAAAACTTTTTCTCGAGAAGCATCTTCTTAAGCTCCGAGTTCAACTCATAAGATTAGAACAGAAGTAATAAACTAAGTATGGGACAATTCTGTGAATCGCTGCGCCAAATACCAGCCAGCTCTGTTTGGATTTAGAAAAAAAACAATTTTGAGGTCTATTAGTTGTGTATTTTAATTGAATGATGTAAATTAATTGTAATTCTGAATCTTTATTCTCCGTCAGGAAGAGAAAGGTGCGGCAAAGCATCTTCTTCAAGTTGAATTTTGTTTCACAGAACTAGTACGTTGGTCTCTCTCTCTCTCTCTCTCTCTCTACGTTGCTACTCATTCATACGAGGTAAAAAATTTGGAATTTGCATTTACTCAGCATTATAATTCCAAGGCTTTTAAAAATGCTCTTTTGTGAAAAAAAGGCAAAAAGCCCTGTGTCTTACGCCCAATAGACCCCAGTTTTGAGCAGGGCCCAGGTAACTTCACGTTGCTCAATGTGTCATTGAGTGTGCAAGGGTTACGGAGGGCAGCGAATTGGTGTGCTTTGAGTTATTTTTTCTCAAATCTCTCTATATATTTTTGTTTGGTTTTTTTATTTGTTCATTTTCAAAAGAAATATTTCTATGTTTGTTAATGAATCTATTGGGAAAGGACACATCTTATGTTTTGATGTTGCTCTTACAATTTTTATGTGTTGGAGTTAGATGCATTGTTGTAATGTATTAGGGGTTTGATTCATTTCAGGGAAAAAATGTTAATATATGCTTGATTGATTTTCCTATTGTATAATTATGCTTTGTTTGAATGTACAAAGTAGACTCATTTACCAATAGCTTTCATTTATTTTATCTGCTTCAGAGATATAAAATACACTTTATATTCTTTTGAGATATTCTTTTTCCAAGTATGTAAATTTAATTAACTACTTGATCATATAGGAGCTTCTTGTAAGAACTTTGATATATTTCTTTCCACTATAATAAACATGGAAATAATATGGTATACATCATGGTTAATCAAACATCCCAAAATCTTCACTAATATTCACATTCATCTGTCATAATATATCCTTTGGTTTACACATATCCTTAGTTTGAAGAGAAGAATATTTGTCTGGTGGAAAACTACATGTGAAGTGATTTTTAGCTTCTAAATTATCAAATATATAGCTATGGCATATCTCTTGCAAAAAATACTATTGTGTTGAGTATTGTGGAGCCTAGTCCACAATTTGATTTGACATTTTTGACATCTATGAAAGTTAATTAAATTGCATTTAATTCATTCCTTCTTCATTTGATTCTCCTGCCTTCCTCCTGTTCATGAATTAAGGAAAGCAATAATTATGATTGCTTAATATTGCATTTTCATATCTCCCGCCGTTGCTTTTTTGGAAAGGTTGCTTCTTTATTTCCTGCTCTCTTCGTTATTCACTGCTGCTTCCTCCATGATTATGCCAATAAAAGCAATAGGATTTGCATTAGAAGCCTCTCCCTTGGTTTTCTCTTCTGCAATTGACGTTGGCTTACGGGGGAGAGCTTTGAATCGCAAAGCTTGTATTTCCTGTCTTTCTTTTTGTGTGAGGTGGCTTACGGGCAGATAGAGAGAGAGAAGAAGGTGAGGAGAGATAGAGGGAGAGAGGAAGGGAGATAGAGTTATTCTTGTAATCGTCGAGTCAATCGACGTTGTAATTCCTCATGTTAATAAAATCATGTGTAGCTTCGTGGGCGTAGGCAATTTGTTGAATCATGTTAATTTGTGTGTTTTTGTTGTGTTTTATATTTGTGAATTTTTCATGCCAGTTTTTCATTTTATTGTCGTTGTTTTTCACAATAATTGGTATCAGAGCCGTGGTTTGGGATCTAAGAAAGAACGATGGTCAGAGACGAAGTTTTGGTATTGGGGATCGAGATGTTTAATGACAGATTTTGGTTACTAAAAGATGGAGATAGAAGACTACCTCTATGGGAAGAAACTTCACCTGTCGTTATTGGGAAAGCGATCGGAAAAGATGAACGATGCTGAATGGAATATGTTCGATCAACAGATTCTGGTGGTTTTTTGGTTAACCCTGTCGAGATCCGTTGCCCATAATCATCAAAGAATGGACTAGTGCAGATTTTATGACAGCTTTATTAGGTATGTATGTAAAGCCATCGACAAATAACAAGATGCATTTGATGAAAAAATTATTAAACTTGAAGATGACGAAAAATGTGTTTGTTGCTCAACACCTAAATGATTTTGATACTATCACAAATCAATTGTCTTTTGTTGAAATTGATTTTGATGATGAAATACATGTGTTGATATTGTTGGTTTAATTGTCAAATAGCTGAGAAGCTATGTGGATGACATTTAGCAATTTAACAGGTAAATCTAAGCTGAAATATGATGATATTCGTGATTTGATTTTGGCTGAGGAGGTGCGCATGAAAGATTCTGGCGAGACCTTGAGTTCGAGTTCGGGGGCACTGAATGTTGATTTCAGATGGAGATCACAAGTCAGTGACTCAAACAGAGGCAGATCGAAATCAAAAACATGGAGGCAAGGGCAAGTCAAAGTCTGGTCAGTAGACAACCTGTTGTAATTGGGGCAAGACTGACTACATAAAAAGGAACTTAAAAAATCCGAAAAAGACGAAGAATGATAGTGTTAATTTTGTAACTGAAGAAGTACATGATGCAATATTGCTGACAGTTCACAGTTCTGTTGATGACTGTATATTGGATTCATGGGCTTCCTTTTATACATCTTCCAACCGGGAGTTAGTGCGAAACTATGTTCTAGATGACTTTGGGAAGGTGTATCTAGCTGATAGAGAAGCTCTGGACCTGGTGGGGATGAGAGACATTAATATTGCCCCATCTAACAAGAGCAAATGAACTTTGCAAAAGGTCAGACATGTTATTGAGTTGAAGAAAATCCTCATTTCTATTGGATAGCTCAGTGAGGGTGGTCATACAATAGTGTTCTAAGAAAGCTTTTTGAGGGTTACAAAAGGGGCATTGGTACTGGCTCGGGGTAAGAGAACTAACACACTATATATGACTATAGGTTTACTCAGGTTTGATCACATGAATCAGATGGGCTTGAAAGAACTGAAGTCAGTTGATATCGGCTTGTGTGAGAGTTGCATTATGGGGAAGCTGAAGGTCAGTTTCTTGAAAGGTGGCAGAGCGCCAAAGACAGAAAAACTGGATCTTGTACACATAAATGTGTTGGGACGGTCTCAACATATCTTGGAGACTCTTGTTACTGTGCCAGATTTATTGATGACCACAGTAGAAATGTAAGGTTTGATAATCTACCACAGGTCACATTGCAGAGCGGTGATGAAAGTGATGAGGAGAGTGGGTCCAGGACACCCATTCCTATTATTCCGCAGTCAGCTTCAGAGCAGTCCACTCTTGCAACTACAGTTCGCAGGCTAGTCAGGAATCGATGTACCCCACAACGTTTCTCATCAACCTTGAATTACATTCTGCTAGTAGATAGTGGAGAATAACAAAGCAATGAAGAAACCTCGCAAAATGAAAATTCGAGCAAGAGAGAGCTGACTATGAAGAAGGAGATTGATTCTCTGTTGGGAAATCAGACTTGGGAGCTGGCAGAACTTCACTAGGGAAGAAGACATTGCGCAACAAGAGGGTGTACCGGGTGAAGATTGCGCTTAATGACTGTAAGATGTACAATACTATACTTGTTGAAAGGATGTTCAACAGAGGCATGGTATATTGCCCATGTAGTGGGAGTTCTAAGTAGAAATATAAGTAACACAGGAAATAGTCGAAAAGTACAAGGCTATGTTGACGTTGATATGTCAACTGAGGATTTTACTCTTGAGAAGCTAAAGTTGTGATCGACTTCGGTTGGTCTTCTAGCTTGAAGACAAGAGTTTTGGGTTGCAGATGTGGATGATATCACTTTTGGAGAAAAAGGGCGATGCAACTAGTGAATAGTGCAGTGTGTCCTAGTCTCCAAATGAGAGAATTGTTGAATATTGTGGAGCCCGGTTCATGATTCGATTTGACAGATTCTACTTCTATGAAAGTTAATTAAATTGTATTTAATTCCTTCCTTCTTCTATTTGATTCTCTTGCCTTCCTCCTCTTAGTGAATTGAGCAAAGCAATAATTATGATTGCTTAATATTGTTTTTTCATATCTCCCGCCGTTGCTTCTTTTGGGAAGGCTGCTAATTAAAGGCAGCTTCTTTAATTATTTCCTTCTCTCTTCGTTATTCACAGCTGCTTCCTCTATGATTATTTGGCGTTGCCTTTAATGGGCCAAATTGGGCTAATAAAAGCAGAAGTAGGATTTGCATATGATGGATCTCCCTTGGTTTTCTTATCTACAATTGACGTTGGCTTACGGGGTAAAGCTTTGAATCACAAAGCCTGTATTTCCTCTGTTTCATTTTCTGTGAGGTGGCTTACGGATGGATAAAGAGAAGAAGGTGAGGATAGAGAGAGGAAGGGAGATGGACTTATTGTTGTAATCATCGAGACAATCGACGATATAATTCCTCAAGCTAATAAAATTCTCTGCATCTCTGTGTACGTAGGCAATTTTCCCAATCATGTGTATCTGTGTTTCCGCTATGTTTCAAAATTTTGAATTTCTCGTTCCAATTTTTCGCTTTATTGTCGTCGTTTTTTACATCATATTTTACAGGGGTAAAATTGACATTTATCCAGAAACAGCTGCAAATCAATTATTTTTAAAACTCACAAACTAAACAACCAACCAAATTATCCGGATCAGCTGCTGATCAACAGTTTATCCAGATTAGATGCTATCAGCATTATTTATAAACTGCAGTTGCCCCAAACAGAATTTTTCCTCTATTTATCCACAAGGTTATTCAGAAGTTAGAGTTGATTTTTTGTGTTCGTTCTCTACTCTCTACTTCTATTTTTCTTTGATAAAAGGTATTTTTCCTCGGTTAGTCGGCGTTGGATCGACCCGGTATTCTTGCTTCGGTGTTCGTTACTTCGGTTGTTCAGTATTCTTGCTTGGTTGCTCGATATTCTTGTTTGGTTTTCTGTAATATTTCATATTTATCTTCAGGTAATTCAGTTTGCCTCTTAGCTTAAATTTTTAGAAATTTTTTTCAGTTTATTTAAATTTTTTATGTGAAACCTTGATTTTGAAGTTTCAGATATTACTATATGAGGGCATGTAGGTCTTTTATGAGTTAATTTTTGTATTATTATTATTTTTTGACATAAAATGTATGTCAGATTATTTAGTTTAGAGAAATGTAAATGCATAATAACTGTGTTAGGTATGTAAAAACAACCCTAAGCTCATGCAATAACATTGTATTACCTTATTGCATGTGTGAGAATTTTTGCCAACAAAATACACTATTTTTTCCATCATTATGGATGAAAGCTTAAGAATAGTTTGCAAAATTTAGAAATGAATATTGTTAAATAAAAATGAATTATTGTTTAGCTTGAATTGAAATCTGAGTAAAATTATGAGTCATAGTATTGATTCAATCCAATCTTTAATCCAATTTCAAGAAAAGCCTAAATTGATTCGAGTTAGCTCGTAATTATGTGTGTGTGCGTGCGCGTAATTATGTGCATGTATTTAAGAAAAAAAAATCTACTTCCAACATATATATATGTATTGGAAGTAGAAATTTTTTTTCTTAAAATGGTATATAAATTAATAACATTTTAAGGGGCACAATTTGTATGTTTTAAGCGTAAAAAGATATCAGATATGAGGGGCACATGCTCCAAACAACCTCTTTTCTTATATGTGTTAGAGAGACTGTGCTTGTACATGCATATAAGATTGTCATAATTATATATGTAATCATGTAACATATTTTAAAATAAATATAAAAAGATACATCAAACTGAATCAGGTCAAAGACGGTTTATTTTTGCTTCTTCAAAGACCGACAAAAAAGATGTTTGAGGCAAAGTGCCTTTAAAATACCAACTTTTCTTGAATGGACTTAAATTGAGCTACTATGAGACATTAAAAGCATCGTTTTAGTGCTTTTTTAGGGTACTTATACTTGCTGTTAGGAGTCTTTAAAGTGTTGTTTTGGCTTATTATACTTGCTGTTTGGAAACATGTTATTAACTAGTTGTTAGTGAATAGATGATATTTATTTGAGCAGACATGTTCACTTGTAAGAAATGAAGCATATATTGACATGAAAAGTAATTTGTGGCATTGCATAAATGTGTTAACAGCTATATGATATATTATTAGTATATTTACATACATGTAACCATGCAATGGTTATATTGTCTACATATGAGTTGTTTTGAGCAATGTTTTGGAGACATTTTAGGGTTGTTTTGTGCGATGTTTTATAGAAATTAAAAACATCATTTTAGGGCTGTTTTGAGCACTGTTTTGGAGACATTTAAAACATTGTTTTATGGCTGTTTTGGAGACCCTAAAAGCATCATTTTAGAGTTGTTTTCTGCAATGTTTTACAGATTAAAAACATCACTTTAGGGTTGTTTTGAGCATTGTTTTGGAGACATTAAAACATTGTTTTAGGACTATTTTGGGGTAGTTATACTTGCTGTTGGGAGCCTTTAAAATGTTGTTTTGGCTTGTTATACTTGCTGTTTGGAAACAACTATTAACTAGTTGTTAGTGAATATATGATATTTATTTGAGCAGACATGTTCACTCGTAAGAAATGAAGCATATATTGACATGAAAAGTAATTTGTGGCATTGCATAAATGGGTTCACAACTATATGATATATTATTAGTATATTTACATACATGTAACCATATAATGGTTATATTGTGTACATATGAGCTGTTTTGAGCACTGTTTTGGAGAAATTTTATGGTTGGTTTGTGCGATGTTTTACAAAAATTAAAAACATTATTTTAGGGTTGTTTTGAGCACTGTTTTGCAGACATTTAAAACATTGTTTTAGGGCTATTTTTGAGACCCTAAAAACATCATTTCAGGGTTGTTTTGTGCATTATTTTACAGATTAAAAACATAACTTTAGGGCTGTTTTGAGCACTGTTTTGGAGACATTTAAAACATTGTTATAAGGCTATTTTTTAGACCCTAAAAACATCATTGTAGGGTTGTTTTGTGCATTGTTTTACAGATAAAAAACATAACTTTAGGGTTGTTTTGAGCACTGTTTTGGAGACATTAAAAACATTATTTTAGGGCTATTTTGGGGTAACAAAAACATTATTTTAGGGCTATTTTGGGGTAGTTATACTTGCTGTTGGGAGCCCTTAAAGTGTTGTTTTGGCTTGTTATACTTGATGTTTGTAAACATGCTACTAAAAAGTTGTTAGTGAATAGAGCGAATCATATGTTTTGGAGCCTTTAAAGTGTTGTTTTCGAAACATTAAATATTTAATGCTTTCTTACACCATTCAGTGTTTTTTGTATACTACACACCATTAAATATTATACTTTTTGTATAGATATTTATAATGTCAAATGTTAAATATTCTCAATCTGTCTCAAATTACGAACAATTGTCACTTGCAACACAAGAAAGAATCGATAGTTCTCAACCAATTGAACAGACTGTTGGAAGCACTAGTACTGAAATACAAGGTACGAAAGGCAGGAAGAGAAAATTAGCTGTCAGGGAGTATTTTATAGATATTAAATCAAATTCAAAGGGGGTTGACGTATCATATGTTCAATGCATTTGTTGTGGGGTGAAAATCCTTAAACCAAAGTCAGGTACAACCTTGCAGTTTCTTAGGCATGTTAAAGAATGTGCTAAGATAAAAGCGAAGAGTCAACAACAAGTTGACTTATCAGACAAGAGACAAAAGTTACTTAATTTTTTGCCTTCTGAAGTTCAGGGTAAATTAGAGATTCTTATTTTCTATGATCCTAAAAATTACGATCAACAACTTATAAGAGAGATGATTGCGAAAATGAGAATTGTACATGAGTACCCATTCATGATGGTTGCTTGGTTCAATATATTATTAAAAATGTTGAATCCTAACTTTCAAAGTGTTTCAAGAAACACAATAAAAAATGATTGCATGAAAGTTTACGAGTGTGAGAAAGATAAACTTAAATTTTGCCTTAAAGATGTTCGCAGGGTTTCATTAACTGCTGATTGTTGGACTTCAAATCAGACTATCAGATATATGTGCTTGACTGCCCATTATATTGATGAAACATGGAAGGTAAGGAAGGTTATTATTAACTTTATTGAATTAGAGCCTCCACATACCGTCACTTACATTTGTGATGCTATTTGTGAATGCTTGTTGGAGTGGAATCTTCAGGATAAAATATCTACAATTACTTTAGACAATGCGAGTAATAATGACGTGACTGTTAGTTCTTTAAAAGCAAATTTTCATCACGCGAAAAACTAAACTTTCGTGGATTTTTTTTTCATGTCAGATGTTGCGCACATATCATCAACATAATGGTCCAAGATGGGCTAAAAGAGGTTCATGAAATCATCCACAATATCAGAGAATTTGTTAAGTATTTGAAAAAATCCCCTGCAAGATTGCATAAATTTGTGAAAGTGGCAAAGCAATTAGGAGTTACAACTACAAGGTCACTGTCCATTGATGTTTCCACTAGATAGAACTCAACTTTCAATATGTTGGAGTCTGCATTTATTTATCGCAATGTTTTTAATCACTACGTAATTCGAGATGGTAACTACAAATGGTTGCCTGTTGATTCAGAATGGGTTAAATATGAAAAAATCAAAAAAAAAATTTCAATTATCAATAATGTTACGAAGATGTTATCCGACACTTTATATCCTACTTCAAATATATTTTTACCTGCAGTTTTGCATGTTAAGAAGATTTTGATGGAGGAGTCATTCCCAGAAGATGATTACATGAAGAATATGGCTACGAGCATGCAAATCAAATTCAATAAACATTGGGGGGAATGTAATCTTCTTATGTTTATTGCAGCAATTTTGGATTCTATACTAAAACTAAAATTTATTAGTTACACATTTCCGAAGATATACGCACATGACGAGGTTGAGCAAAATCTTAAAACAGTTCAAGATGCATTGTGGGAAATATATGCAGATTATGTTGTTGATTGCAATGTTTCTAATGAGGGATCTTCATCTACAATTGAACCTGCTAGTTCCTCAAGTTATTTTGACGCAATGTTTGGGTTTCAAGATTTTGTTGTAACTTCCGGTTCTGTGGAACCATCGAAACCCGATTTACAAGTATACCTTGAAGAGGGATTATTCGTGGGTTCTAATGAAAATTTTGATGTGCTCGATTGGTGGAAGATGAATACATTGAAGTATCCCCAACTTTCAATTATGGCTCGAGATATTCTATTAATACCTATAACAATGGTTGCCTCAGAATCAGCTTTTAGTGCAGGCGGTAGGGTATTGGATGATTACAGAAGCAGTCTATTCACTAAAACTGTTAATGCATTGATTTGTGCTTCTAGTTGGATTCGTTCTACTCAACAAAATGCAAAGACATTAACGGTAATCAACTAATTCAAGTGTATTTTACTATTTTATTTATTCGCAATAGTAGATATTAATTTTAATTTTAATTTTTTTCTTTTTTCAGCAAGACATCCTTGATGAGGAAAACCTAAATATTCAATTTTCAAAAATATGAAGCCAAGTTAGCCTTCGTAATCAAAGCATAATTCCATTTCTGCTTCATTGGCTTTGTTGAAAGTTTTTTTGTTGAAAGACTGTTTCTTAGATTTCAATTATGATATGAACTTCATTGGCTTTGCTGAAAGCTTTTCGGCTATTTGTTGCTTGTTTTAAAGTTGTAGTAATATTGAGCATAATTTCATTTTCATTACCTACTACTTAATCAATTGCAGAGAATAATGGCAAATGAAGTCATTGAAGAACATTGTTGTAAGGCTAAAAAGATGTTTTGCTGATTTTTATTCTAATTTAACTGGAAGTTTGGCATGAGGAAGTTGACTAACTGTGGTAGTTTTATGAAGCTTGGCTTATTTTCTGTTGGGCACTTGGGCTTGCCTTCGTTTAGGCAATGCATTGATGTTTAAATTAGTTATGGGTAGCCCGAACCATAACAAATGCTTCTATATCTAAAATGCTTTATTATAATATGCATAACTTTGACAAATGGAAATGGGGTCATCTTTTATGACATGATTATATGCCCCCCTCTATATCTTTTTCTTCTCTATGCTTCCTCTTGTGATATCTCAAAATTAAAGGGGCTGAGAATGGCTTAAAGGTGTTATTTTCGCAGTTGTGGTGAAGAGTCTATCAGGCATCTTTTCTTTGAATGATTCTTTTGTCAATCTATTTGGAAGATGGTTGGCAATTTTTTCCACTTTCAATGGGCACAATTTTGCTTTTTGGAAGAGATACCTGCAGCTTGGAATGCTTCACATAAATATAATAAAAACCTTGTCTCCTTCCCTTCAGTGGTTTTATGGTTCTTATGGTTCTTACATTCTTTCTTATTATTTTAAAGCTTTGTGCAGCTTGGGAAGTCCATTAACTAGTTCTGCTATGATAATGGCAATGTATGGAAGGCCTCTACTTGTTAGATGGCAACCCCATACTCATACACATGGTTGGATAAAGGTTATTATAGATGGGAGTTGGATGGGTGGTGTTTTTGGGAACTTAATATAGAGATTTCAATATGATGCTTAAGCTTCATTGTAGATGGGAGCTGGACGGGTGGTGTTTTTGGGAGCTGGACGGGAGCTGATTGAAACATTTCAATATGATGCTTAAGCTTCATTATACATTCTTTCATTTGTAACACAAAAACATTCTAAAAAAAATTATTTTCTCTAAGTATCACGCCAGTGGTCTTTAGTTTTGCTGTTATTTGCTGTCAAAGAGCTCCCATTTAAAAGCTGCTAGAATGTTTAAAGCTGCGACCTTATCATATTCTTCATCCTAATGGCATATTTTAATGTCTATTAGTTATATTTTAAAGAGCATGTTTTAATGTCTTTAGTTTTGTTGTTATTTAGCAGCAGAAGAAAAGCGAGAGGTGAAGAAGAAAACAAGAAATTCATTTGTAACATTTCAATAGATGATAGATGATTATTGCTAACTGTTCCAAAATTTGACTATCTAGTTGTGACGGGTGGAGGATTTATTTGTTTTAGCACAACACCACACAAAATTATCAGATAAGTCATCATGTCAATTTTGCGCCTGGCTTCATTTGTTTTGCCTTTCCTGTTTTTTAGTGATTAATGTCTTTAATTGTGGTGCAGGAAATGTCTTCTTTAGATGATTGACTGATCTAATTGTCATTTAAAAATTCATTAGCTGATCATGAAGTATTTTCCTACCTTTTTTTTTAATATTGGAATTTCCTCTAGCTATTGAATACATATTGTTCATGTTAAAGTTGGATTCTGCCTGATCTGCTTTTTTTAGAAACTCTATAATAATCCCAATTTACTTAACTTTTTATTCATATTCACAATTGTTACGGTTACTTCTTTTCATACCTAGCTAATTTTATTGTCAGCTATCGGCAGAAATTTATCCAACCAATTTAGTTATTATGATCGTACTTTGATTGAATATATGCAACAATTTATGAGGTTATAATCACTAATGCACGATCCACATTTAAGCATTATACCACCTGCTTGTGCTTGTCATTGTATAGCACTGGAATAGCTTTTTTGTTAAATGTTTTGTTGTTTCATATCTTTAACTTGATTTATTAATTTTTGAGACAGTTTGGAATAAGGTCTGCTGTCCTAAATGCCGAACTGCCGCATAATTCTCGTTCTCACATACATTGTGCTATGAAGGTTATAAGAGTTTGGTTTGTAAATACGCAAGAGTTGTGTATGTATGTAAATTTTCCTATTCCATATGTTAGATATATAAATACATAGGAATTGGGTGAATTGGGCGTTACTTTTATGTTTCTTTCGTTCTAAAATTAATAGTTAACATCTTCTGTTATATCCAAATAACTTTTGTTTATTTGTCAGTATTCATAACTTTCTATAGGTTATAAGAGAGAAAATAAGCCAAAGAATGAAAGTGCTTCAAGATCTTGTTCCAGGTTGAAACAAGGTATAATAAAACCTTTTCAGAATTTAGTATTTTAACAAATACAGTTTTGGTAGTGTTATACTAGTGTAGTAACTCAAATATATTTGTGTTATATAACAGATAACTGGTAAAACATTCATGTTTGATGAGATAATAAATTATGTGCAGTCATTTCAACGTCAGGTTGAGGTAGACAATTTACGACAATATGTTGCATTCGATGTGATTTCTCTCTTGAATATTTGATGAATTTTGAATTTTCATTTTTTCTGGTTGGAAATCTGTGGGATGATGATCTTCATAGTATTGTTCAGATGAGCCCAGTGAAACCAAGATAGTGGATTTACCTCTCTCGAAACTTTCATGATATAATGGACATAAATGAAGAAAAAAAAATCTAATTTTAATATATATATATATATCTAATTTTTCATCCTTTACAGCAGGGCGATCAACAACAATTAACATGAAGGCTGAGCTCTGATTGTGTTCGGCTTCAGTTATAATTTAAGTTCTCTTTCTATGTATATACTGATATCTACTTAAGTGTCAATATGAGGAGTAAATTAACAATTTTTAGTCGTTCCTGAAACTCTCTTGTAGTCTTGTGCTCTATTTTTTTTCTTGAAGTAACTTATTATTTCTTTTGTGTCTGAGAACCACATGATTTAAATTTGACAATTTTAGATCAATTAGAGATTTTTTTAGGAAGATTTACATACATACCACTTAAATCTTATATATTTTATGCAGATGTATTTCAATTTTTAAAAGTTAAAATGGTGGCATTTTTTATGTGATATGAAAGGTTTTAGTGGTCTAAGTGTCAAAATTATGTAAAAACATAAGAATATTAAATGT
Source organism: Phalaenopsis equestris (assembly GCF_001263595.1). Lineage (NCBI taxonomy): Eukaryota > Viridiplantae > Streptophyta > Magnoliopsida > Asparagales > Orchidaceae > Phalaenopsis > Phalaenopsis equestris. The sequence goes on along the minus strand of NW_018164951.1, from coordinate 3,132,929 downwards.
ATGTATGTAAATTCCCTTTTTTTAATTACCATCAAATTGAAAAATAGAAACAAAATTGAAAATTTTTGAAAATTTTCGACAATTTCGAACATTTGGAACATTTCAAACGATTCGAACTAATTCCGAACAAATCCAACCGAACACGAACAAACCTTTCACGAACAATTTCGAACACGAGTTTATTTCAAACAAATTATATTTCTAACGAACCGAACACGAACACGAGCACTGTTCGTTCGTGTTCGGTTCGTTTACACCCCTAAGTGGGAGGGTGACCACTAACCAGCCACCCACTCCCATAACCAGAGCACGTTTCTCTCATGAAGTAAAGAATAATAGCTAAGAAATTTGCATACATGTAGAATCGTTATATAATTATGTTATATTTCATTGTATCCAATGATGCACAATATGATTGTTGACGAATGCTCGAAAATTTGTGGCGGTAGAGTAATGAAATATTATCTTAATGTCGCGCGAGAATTCAACAGTCTCAGATAAACATTCATTAGTGAAATTCCACCTGGTCTGAGCCAATTGTAAGATTTCATTATAAGTTGATTATTACAGAGATTTTTTGTCCCACAAACAGGAATGAGTTACAAAGTCTTTCGAATTAAAACGTCGACGTGTGGATGAACTTGTTGTAATGAATGGGCGACGATCGATAACGATTGATGGTGGCCGACAAGCAGATGTCGATAGTGGTCGGCGAGGGTCGACAGCAGCTTGAGTGTTACTAGACTTCAGATCCTTCTCAAAGCTTCAAACTCTATCTCGAGCCTCATGCTTTCACCCCATTCTCATGAGAGGGGTGGAGATCTATTAATAGAATTTTGGGTGTCATTAATGCATGAATATGAATCACTTTGATTGGATGGTCTAGAGAGATTCCCTCAATTGGACGATATTTGATGGACATTTGAGAACCTTAACGATGTCGAAATTGATCGATCTTGTCCTCATTGAATTTGTTTGTTCGAGACACACAAATCGGCTATAAGCTCGCCAGATTCGACATCTGTTTGAGTTTTTCAATATGTTTGTAAAACTTTCAGAAATGGTTTAATGGCTTGATCTGAGCTTGATTTGACTCGAATTTGACAAATTTAGATATTATTAGGTACGTCTCATCGATTCAATTAATTTGATTGTAAGTTTGTTGAAGTCGGAGCATTGGTTGAGTCTGAATTAAAGTTCGAATATTTTTTCTCACAAGATTGCATCGAGATCAGTGTCATGCCTCGAAATTCGTGTCAGATGATGAAAAATTGTTGATGGCGTATCATTATTAATTATTTCAAGTTTTTTATCACAATTTATAAGCCTAATTTAGACTCATTTGGAGTTGAATCAAATCACTTTTAATATCATTAGATCCGACAATTAGTTTGATGATAGTTTTGTCCATAAAATCAAGCTTAAAAGTTATTTGCATTACAATTAATGGATTTTCTAATGAAATATAATAACTATTAGAACTATTATTTAAATAGTAACTTTAAATATAAAATAAATAAGATTTGTAATTTGAATCGCTTTTATATATTGAGTCAATGGGCTGAAAAACATTAATTGTTGATTATATAACTAGAGAGCAATCCGATCAAAGATGTATTAAGAGTAGTGGATTTTGAGCTATTTCCTTATTAGTCTCTTTTAAGGGTTAGTAGCTCTACATAGATTTTAAATAACAATATTTATTTATTTTTTAATAGGATCATTTACATACATGATGCTAAACTTTTATATTTATATGCATAAAACCCAAATCTTTAATATCATTTAAAATATATTACTATTATGTATTTTTAAAAAGTGAAATATAGCTTTCATGTATAAATTTATAATAATAAAATATTATAGGTTTAAATATGAAAGCTTTAATGGTAAGAAATGTAAATATATAATAATTATGTGGTACCTATGTAAATTTATCACTTTAATAGTCATATTTGAAATGCAAGTTAGCAACAAGTATATCCATCATTTAAACCAAAATAACATTAACATTGAAATTATAATTTAAATAAAAAATAATTATTAAAACCAGTGGGTTAGCTGAAGTTTCTAATAAAGAAATCAAACAAATACTTCAAAAGACTGTAAACCCTAGTAGAATAGATTGGTCCACTAGATTGGATACTACATTATGGGCTTACAAGACTGCTTATAAAACTCCTATTGGAATGACTCCTTACAGGCTGATTTTTGGAAAGATTTGTCACTTA
>NW_018164951.1:3111114-3126861 GCF_001263595.1 Phalaenopsis equestris | reverse complement strand
CTGCTGAAACTGCACCAAATATTAAGCAATGTGATGAAACATGCGGGGATACTTGTGATAATTCTAGAATTTACATCTCAAATTTGCCAACAGATGTGACAATTGATGAATTGAGGGATCTTTTTGGTGGCATTGGACAGGTATAATTTTATTTTGTCTATTATTTTTTCATTTATTGAAAACATAATTTGCATAGGTTTGTAAATTCATACTTGTCTCATGTAATTTTTATTTCATTCTCTATCTTTTATTTTTAAGGTGTGTTGTATGCTTTGTCATTTTGGATGTTTTAATTAAGTAGTATTACTTGAATGAACAAATTCATTTTTAGATTGATTTTTATAATTCACGTTGCCAAATTTCTTCATATCATATGTTATCTGGTTGAGTGACATCTTCTAAGGCAAATAATAAACAATTTTCTATCTTGATGATGTTTATATAGCTGTGCAATGAACTTTGTTTCCATCTTCTTGATGTTTATGTATGTCCATTTACTTGTGGTATATATTCTTGCTTTTTTTAATTTATTTCACTTAATTTGTACCATTTTTCTTTTGATATAGTAGGAATGATTTCTCTTGAATAGTGTTGTTGCTTGTAATGTTACGTGGTTTCATTTTCCATGAAGTGAGCTTCTATTTTTGCAGATTATGTTGGAATCTTAATACACACTTATGCAGTACACACACACACACACACCATCTTCATCATCAACAACAAATAAACAAAAGAGGTTTCCACTAGATTTTTTTCTTGTGGGTAGCATGTCGATGTTAGAGTTGCCTCTAAGCACAACCCCAAACCAACTATTTGAGGTTGATTTTATGAATCCTTATTTGGGTCCACTGTGTGGTATATGAGTTATTAAAACCATCTTTTTTATTCTTTTTTTGAACAACTTCTTTCTATGTTATCTTTTGTCTACTCTTTTCCTACCTAATCATTCGATACTTAATTTTATCCATTAGTATAATAGTGCTTTTTTTATCCATCAATATATATCTCTATATAAACTAGTCCATTTTCAACCGTCTCATCTTGAATTGGTGCTACTCTAATTATTCATTTTGTGTAATCATTAATAAATCATTCTTTGTTTTATTTCATATCCATCTTTGTTTCTCATTTTCTCCACGCCCAGTTTAAATTTTAATGAAATTTTTATCATCCAAAACTCAGATCCGTATAACATAGTTAGTCTAACCATTCACCTTTGACTTTAGAAGCTCTGTCTTATGCTACTGCATTTGTTTAAAATTTTGAGACCACCGTTTGGGTCAAAACAAAATTTTGAGACCACGTTTTGGGTCAATAAATTTTCTACAATAACTTTTGAATTCAAATTTCATATAACCACACCCGAAACAATCACACCCTTAATCTATATCATTATTAGTTTGTATAATGGGAAAAAAAAAACTTAAACTTACTGCGCTCAATTAGTACTTCAACTTCTAAAGATTTTGGTTGTTAGCAGCTAATTTCAAAGCTGTTAAAAAGTCTAAAATGTCATATTATATAGTCTATATTTGCTCTATTAAAAGTAGTTCCTCTTGTCCTCTAAACATTTTCTTCGTTGTTTCAAACTTCCTCTTGTTTTGGTAGAGGCTTCACCTATTAGAATTATGTTTTCAAACATGCACCATGACATCTGACTTTGAATGCTTTTGGTAAGCATATTCATAAATAAATATAAAAATAGATTGACTTAAATTCATTTTTGATGTAATCTTAATCTAAACTTTTGGTCACTTTATAACAACTTGTATTAATTAACTATGGTCATATATGTCTTTGATAAATTCAATATTTCTTATGCACGAATAACTTGCTTGGTGTGCATCAAATCAGTCATCATGATATTCTTTAGGGGCCCAAACTTGACCCACTCTTTGAACGGGTCAAAAACGCAACCTAAACTCGACTCAACCAAAACTCACGAATGTTATAACATGGAAAACAAGTATGTTTTAATGGGTTGGTGTTAACCCTACCAAAATAAACATGATTGTATGATTTAAAGATGATAACTAAGAAAAATAAGCAAAAAATATCTGTATATGAGTTTTTCATTATAAAATCAAATAGTCAAGACATTTTTTTTAAATCGACCTTGGCCTAACTTCATACCACATGACTTGAATCTAATGACCCAAATGAACTCACATTTTATATAGGTTGTCCAGGATCTAGATTTTTTATTGTTAAATTTTAGCCACAATTTTGTTTTGGGATTTCGTGTTGGGTTCAAATTGACACTTTTATCCATCATGTACGTTTTTGTAGATTATATGAAGATTTTTTTCTATTTATAAATTTTAATTAGTTTGGTTTAAAAATTAATCTTATGGTGAATCTTTCTGTCATGAAAACAAATTGATTATTTAATATTGATTTATTTTTTCTAGTTGTCAGTTTTAATTACTATTTTTAATAATTTCATTTTATGATTCATAAGCTTCATTTTTCTATAATTATAATATTGAACATTTCCTTTATATTTAAATATTGGTATCATAATTATTCTCTAATACCTTGTGTGTCCTCTTTGTCATCAATATTATTTTAAAAGTTTTTTTTGCCAAACCACTAGTATCCCTATCTCTTGAATCTCAATAAATTTCTTATTTGGACGAGTAGGCTTAAAATATTATCCTTATGTGTCTATTATTTTGTTCATTATGCATATGTAAAATAGTTTATTTTTTAAATTTTTATTTATTAATTTGTAAACACTAATATTTCGATCTTTCATTTTTTAAATAAGACATTATTATCGTTATTTCTAATGCGTCATATCTAACAATTGCATTTATTTAATAATTTATTTTGTTAATATAATTTGTTATTATATATTTCATTTTTTTGTTCATCACACTAATTTTAAATAATAATTTCCTTGAAACCCCATCTAATAATTTCTTAGAGTAGCATCTCTATTTATGTTGATATTTTATCTCTAAATAAATTATTATTATCTTCATTTACATGAATATAGATTGATTGAGGTCTCAAAGAACTTTTTATCTCTTGACCTATTTATTTTATATTGTATCTTTTTATTGTTTCTTTTTACTGAGTTTTATTTAAATAATGAATAACTATATTTTTGGTTTTGCTCACTATTCTCTTTATAAATTTGTAATATTTTTTATAATAATTATAAACCTTGGAAGTATTTATTCTTGCTACTCTTTAAGTGCATTTCTTTTCCCTAGTAATATTTGACACCTCATGATTTTTTTGTTCATCATGCTAATTTTAAATACTAATTTTTTTGACTAATTTTTTTGAAACCCCATCCGATAACATCTCTATTTTATGTTGATGTTTTATCCTTAAATAAATTATTATTATAATAAATTATTATTATCTTCATTTACATGACCTTAAATTGATTATGATCTCAAAGAACTTTTTACTCGGGAACTCTTATCTCTTGGCATATTTATTTTTTATTATATCCTTTTATTCTTTTTTTAGCAAGTTTTATATAAATAATAAATAACTATAGTTTGGTTTTGCTCACCATCCCCATCATAAAATTTTTGATGTTTTTATAATAATTATAAGCCTTAGAAAATTTTTTTTTGCTACTCTTAAAAATGATTTTCTTTTCCCTAGTAATATTTAATACCTCATCATTCTACCTATAAGTGTTTCCGCTAATGTATCATCTGTTTCTATATTATTAGAAAATTCTATCATAATATTCTTGATGGAATTAGTCTTCTTATCTTTCCTTTATGACTCAACTTTTAAAGGAAGTTAAGTGCTTCTTTAGTTTTTTAACATTTGATTTTGTTATAGCATATCATGGCTATTGCGAAATACTTTTTTCACGGTGCTTTTCTATCTTTTTTTTTTCATACTCGCATGCATGCTCACGTAGATTAGATTTTTATAAACTGTCTGCCAATTTAAGTAGTTTTTTTTAAATATTATATCCTCTTCTCCTTTTAAGTAACCATTTATAAATATCATTTCTTCCTCAACTATGCATGAAAGAAAATATATTTGTTTGGATTGACTTTATTCTACTTTTAAGGTTGATTATTCTAAGCTATTGTAATGCATATAATCCCGCTTCTTGTGCAAAGGGCACACTAAATTATTCTAGAAGGAATATTTTAATTTATTTTTTAAAATTAAGAAGATTGAGCACTTATCCGCGACATAGTGGTTGAGGGTGATGTTTCCCACCATGAGGTCGTGGGTTCAAATCATGTATATTGCCTTTTGGGCTTAACTGTCCCGAAAAAAAAAGGAAATAAGGAGATTTTTAAGGGTTGTGATATTTATTTTGAGAATCAAACTTATAATTATTGCTAAAAAATAATGGGAGAGAGATCAACGGACTATGGACATTGAAAATGATACCATATAAGATACTCATTCTGTTTTATGTGAAGAAGATCAGGTATGTTAGTGTTTTAATATGCTTAGAATTAATGGAAAAATATAATTTTTGTATGAATATTTTTTAAGCATGAAGAACATGTGATCGAGTATCATGAGGGTTGGTTTGTTTGGCATGGTGGAGGAAATTTGTTTTTGAATTATGTTTAAGAATTAAATATATGCATAATAGATTGTTGAGTAGCATTATAATTAATTTTTGGGTTGGACTGTTAATCTCAAGTTTATATATATATATTATTAGTTATAGAAATGGTTATAAATGATATTCAAAAACAGCTACATTATATTATGGAGATGCATACTATTAGATGAAATATTTTTTAATAGGTGATACCAATGATTAAGTTTAAAACTTAGGGTAAAAATCTTTTTAGAAGATCTGGAGACTAGGATGAGTAGAGCAAAAGATAATTATATTTTTTTTAATTGTAATTGATTTGGGCTTGATATTAGTTGCTCTTGGTTTAATATGAATGTGAGACTTAGGTATGACGGATTTCCGCATCTTTGATTCACTATACTAAAGAAGTGGGAAATCAATCAGAATATTATTTCTAGAGTGTTTGTTCGGTAAAATAAAGATATATCTTGTGTAGTTTGTGATAATAGAAGATTATTAAGAATTAATGTCAATTTTATTTATTGACAATTAGATTGGGTGTGTTGTATTGGTTTGATTGTTGGGAAACAAAGAAATCATTGATGTCCATGTTGTTGCTGAAAAAAATTAGATTTGTTTGATAGATTTGCAATAAATTTTGGAGGGATGTATTGATGAGGTTTGGTAAGCAGTGTTTTTGAATACAAGGTGGTAAAAAAACCTTTGATGTCCTGTATAATGGAGATGTGGCATTGAAGGCATTTGAGAACCAAATTCTGCATTTCTTTATTTAGGTACATTGCAAATTTTATACGAGTTCAGTTTAACTGGGTTATTTGAAAGAGTGCCTTTTTCATTTTTATGTTTTAATTTCATAATCTCAGGTGGAGGCATTATATATCCAATACTGTTAGTATTATATTCACCATTTTTTTTGTAGGTTGGAAGGATCAAACAGAAACGTGGTTACAAAGATCAGTGGCCCTGGAACATAAAGATATATACTGATGAAGCTGGAAATAGTAAAGGAGATGCTTGTCTTTCCTATGAAGATCCTGCGGCAGCACATTCTGCTGGAGGCTTCTACAACAGTTAGCTCTAGCATTGTTTATTCTGCTTGTTATGTGTTTTTTTAAAGTTTTACACTCATGCCTTTTTTGTTATCTCAGACCATGTTTTAAGGGGCTACCCTATCAAAGTTGCGATGGCTGAAAAATCTGCGCCAAGACCTGCGCCTGCATATGGTCACGGGTACTTCTGTCATTTCAATCTCATCTTTATTCTCTTTCTACATTACCATGTTATTTAACTTTCGCATAGGAGTTTCTCATTGTGTAGTATGTCCTCAAAGCTTAATTATTCTACTGTGATTTTTTTAGATGTCAAGAGCTGAAGAGCACATGAAAAGCTAAGAACTATTTTCTTAGAAGTCTAATTAACTGCATTTGCTTTAATGTACTGAATTGTGCAGTTTCTCTCTTCATTCTAGACAAGATTTTGTGCAATGACATTAGAAATCTTCAGACCTTCCTGGTTTAGAATCCGGCCTTCTTACGGATATTTCCATTGAATTTGGCTTCTGCCCTATCTTTTCATGAAGTAAAAAAGCTTCTGGAATTAACTTTTTTATTTAGGGGCTGTTTGGTTGGATAATAAAAGAGCAGTATTTCATTCAAATATAGGGATTTTGAATATTTGAGCCTTTAGTTTGGAGAAAAATGAATTTAATGTAAAATAGTAACACATTTCAAATGTAGTGTTGGTTCATTTTCAGTGTACTCTAAACTTCCTAGATTTGGGCGAATTTGAAATAGAGTGCAAAGTGAGGCTATTGCGTGCCACCTTCCGGTTCCCCTCTCCTTAAACATAGGCCATTTGTTGCCGCTGCCCGCCGCAAGTTGTAGCCGCTCGTCACCACGATTGCGTCCTTATTTTATGTATGTTGTTTTTCTTCAATCCAAAAAAAAAAAAAAGTAAAATCATGCTTTCATTTTTCACCGAATCAAACAGTTCCAAAACATTCAAAATAAACATTACTTTTACATTGCATTCCTTTTCAACAAAAAAACAACCTCTTAAAGTAATAAGAGGTTGTTTAGTGGCTACTGAAATCTAATGGTTGAGTGCTACGATGGAGTAAAGTTACTTGCTATGTTGTGACTTTTGTTTGTTTAAGTTATTGCATAATGAAAACATTGTCTAAGGATATTGTGGAAATCGTGCATCCAATTCACAAAGCCTTCAATGTTGTGGGCATAAGTCCGATAATCAATGATGCACTTATGGAAGTCTCTGGTGGCATGCACTCTCGCTATTTAGGATCCATTTTTTAAGGGATTTATGGTGGCGAGCACCTTTCCAGCATATATAGATAATTGCTAGCAGGTTTTCTATCCAGAAATTTCTTCTGCATCTGTCAAAACTTAAACTCCCAACTACAGTGAAACCGCAGAATCCATTCATGGAAATCATGCAGGCTTGTGCTAATCAAGAATCCTGATCTTTCTAAATTTTTTTGTCCTCTTTTTTCATGGAGGTGAATAACATTATTGATTATTACTTTGAATTTTGTTTGTTATTTTTCTCTTTTTCCCTTTGATTAGTTTTATTTCTTTCTATTCTGAGGCCCTCCTATATATTTTGCACTTTTTGTCTGGAATAAGAAAATAAAATCTTTCATGTGTTTTAACATGTATTAGTATTGTTCTTCTTAGATTTCCAATTCCCCTCAGATTTATAGTTCGTCTAATTTCTTTGTTATCTATTTTAAAATTTTGCTGATCGCTAAAGGCTGCATGGCCATCGATAGAAGCTCCTTTTTTTAGGTCACTTTCAGCTGGGAATTGGTATCACATGACAGCAATTGTTATTAGGCACAAGTTGAATGGATAAAATTATCTTTAATGTGCTCATTCACTTTTATTGTTCCACAACAAAGATGCAAAGATGATTGTTTCACTGGTGTTGTTATTTCCCCACGGAAAGAAGATCTGAAATTTTATAATTTGGAGAGCTGAAAATAACATTGGTGATGTACTTGCTAGCTTATCAACACTAAAAAAATGAAACTGGACATAATTTTATGTTATATGAGATTGCAAAAGAAATTTTGGATGTCTTAAAAGATATTTACTTCGACAATGAAAATACTACATAACTAATTGAAATTAATGACATTCTTCATGATCTTCAATAAGGGGATATTTCAATCGTTCAATTCTACAAACCCCTTGCTCAGCATTGACAACAATTGGTTGTCTTTGAAGTACTAATTTGGGAGACCATGGGTGTGTGCAGCCATATACCAAAATTCTTGAGAGATATAGGATGCTCAATTTTTGTATTGGAATAATTAGTAACTTTGATCAAGTCAGAGGTAGGATATTTAGAATAAAAGTTGTTCTGTACGAGAAGTCTTTTTGGAAGACCATATGGAAGAAAGTGGAAGAAGAACATGATGGAAAATCAAAGCGCTTCAAACCACCTATAGATTTGATCTATTGCTTCTCAATTTATGAATTGTTTTAGTGATAACTTTATTAGAAAAAATCTTGACGTGACACTTGTAAATTTGGACACAAATGAAGTATGCCTGAAATTTGATGGGAATCCAGTTGATTAAGTTTGTTGTTTTCCTCTACCAATATTAATGATTATTAAAGCCGCATTCCTCCCTTTTCCTCCAAGGACGCATTGATATGTTGAGAAAAATGCATAGCCAACTTTTATCAAGTCCTACTGCACCTGAAATCAACACTAAATCAATTGTTCGAAAATGTATGCTATTGAATGCTTTTAATGCCACAAATGAAAAAAAAAAAACATAATTATGCTATAGATTTTGGAGCTTTAGATAACATTATAGGAAATGCTTCATTATTAAATACTCTTTTTTCTTGTTTAGAAAACCATAGTGCCAGGATAGCAGATGGTCAATAATTTACATCATTGTTTCTCTGTTTTTGAAATTGGTTACCTCGACTTCCACACTTGCAACATATCAACAATCAATAAAATTACTAAAGATATGGGCTGGGTTATGAAATTCTTGGATGTGATCTTAGGGAGGATGATTGAAAATGCTAAGGAAAAAAATTTTATCACCTTTTGGATTTTGCAAAACTTGGAATGCAAGTAAAACATGCTCAATATGTATCTTATTCTCATAATTAAAGTGGAATCATATGTGCCTCATTCGCTTTTGTCATTTTAGCTTCTTGTATCTTGAAAACTTAATTTTTACTTATTTATTGATAAAAATCCTGAAAATCTTCAGTGTGAGACATGCCAATTATCTAAAAACGTAAAATATTATCTTATTCATATAAAACCTCACGACAATTTTTGCAAATCATGGTGTTATTTTTGGTTCAACCCGGATGAATAATTTCTCTTGTGCTACTTGGCTTTTACCGTTAGTTGATAAGATGCTTAAGCAACTTGAATATTTCTAATGAAAGAAAAACTTGTTTTAAAAAAAATCCTCTTCTACAAACTTAATTTGAAACCCAAAATGAAATTGACAATGAAATTAACAATGTACATTAATGTCCTTATAATATTGGAAGTTGCTTGATCAAGTATGTTCATGATCAATATTTCATAACTTTATTGTGGCAGGGTTTCCCATATTGCTGCATTTTTCATAAATCATTTTTGAAATTCAGAACTAATCAAATCCTCACTTGGGCTTAGGCCCTGTTTGAGAGAGCTCTGCCTTTCATAAAAGCTCTTTTGAAAGAAACTTCAACATAAATGACGATATAAAATTCCAATTATTAAAACTGACAATCCGTTTGAATTACTTTTTTTTATTTCATTAATCCTAGCTTTTAGAATATAAAATACTAAAATGCCCCTTTCTAACATATGCAAATAAAAATAACTTCGATTTCCCTTGACCTTCTTTTACCAATCCTCCAAACTTCTCCCCAGTGCCTTGAGAACTTAACTTGCCGACGCTGTTGTCGCCACCTCTCAATTCCCTCTCCCGCCCTCTCTGAAGCCTGCTCTTGCGGACGGATTCTGACGAGGTCGCTTCCAAGTTGTGATTTCCCGGAACCCGTCCACAGAGCATTCGACAGGGGCGAGGGCGAGGGCCATTTTGGACAATTTGACTTGAGAAAGAGTGGAACGGTGGGCCAATGTCACGATATGAAACAAAGATAAAATGACGTTCCATTCAACGGACTTCCGACGACGTCGTCGTACCAAACAGCGACCATACATTTTATCGGTGTTCTCTGGACCGAAACGGAGGTTTACCGCATTATCAAACGAGGCCTTATTCCTTAAATAGGCTTTATCACTATACCCTTCAAGGTTTTCATTTTCTTTGCTGTTATGCATATTTCTCCATATAAAATAAGCAAACTTTATCCCACACTTTTACAATGCATTTTTTTGGGTACTCATCAAACCAATAAGGATGCAAATATTATTCTCGCAACATTTTAAAAAAAAAAATGTGACATTTCTATATGTGTAAGCATTTGGAAAACAACTTTTTTGCCTCAAAACTCACGTTTAGAGGGGTGATTCAATTCATTTCATGAATGTGAGTTTTACAATAATATTTGCCTTATTGTATTTTAGTATGCATATCTTCCAAACCTTGTCCTTCAATCTCATTATTTCCAACTTCTTGAAAGCTCCAAAGATCACTTGCAATGAGCAGGTTTCAACGAGACTGTCTACTTTAGGTGTTAGGAAAATTAAACCAATAAGATTGATTAAAACAATTATCATAAACTAAATATAATGTTTTTCCCCTCTTATGAATCCTCTTCACATGGTAGTAATGATTTAGACGACGATCTAATACTCCTATTGTTTCTAGAAAAGGAGTAAGGAGTTGCACTAAACACCCAATTTTTTATTATATTACTTGTGAAAAATTTTTCCCAAGTATCATGCCTTTAATAAAAATTTTCTAGCTTGTAAATTCAAAATAACATCTAAGACAACAACAACAACAAGCCTTTATCCCACTAAGTGGGATCAACTACATGAATCCTTTTTTTCTCTATTGCTTCTTATTGAATGTCATCTTTACATTTATTTCTCATATATTAAGATCATTGTTTATGCAATATGCCCAAATTTTTTTAGGTCTACCTCCGCCTTTCTTAACATAAGTTGAATTTAAAATATCTATTTTCATAACCAGATCATCAGATGGTCGACATTTAATTTGACTAAGCCATCTAAGACGACTCTCTTTAATCTTGTCCGCCATTGGAGCTACTCCAACCCTATGATGAATATATTCATCTATTATTTTGTTTTTTAAGTGTTAAGCTACTAATCCATCTAAGCATTCTTATCTCAACAACACTTAACTTTGTTTTATGCTTCTCTTTTAAAGGCCAACATTCTGCAACATAGAGCTATGCAGGTCTCACCACCGTTATATAATTTTCCTTTTAGTCGATGCAGTTCTTTTCTATACACAATAAGCCCGATGCATTTCTTCACTTCAACCAATCAGCTTGAATTCTGCTAATAATATACTCATCTGTATCACCATCACTTTGAACAATAGAATCGAGATATCTAAAACATTCACACCTTTTATTGATTGAATCACCCTTAGTTACAACTTTGTCACTAGAGTTACTAATACTAAAATTACATTTTGTGTATTTAATTTTAGATCTACTCAAACAAAGGCCTTTAGACTCCAATGTAGACCTCCATAATTCAAGCTTTTCTCGAATTCCTCCAGTCTTATCCACACGAAGGATATCATCAATGAAAAGCATAAACCAAGGTACATCTTCCTGCAAATGTCTAGTAAGAGCATCCATAACTAAAGTTAAAGGATATGGGCTTAAAGTCGATCCTTATGTAATCCAACTGAATTAGGAAAATACTAGGTCAATCCTCCTTCTGTTCGAACACAAATAACACCTCTATACATATCTTTAATGACATGAATATAATTCATATCAATACTTTCTTCTTTAGAACTTTCCAAAGGGCTTCCCTTGGAACCTTATCGTAAGCTTTTTCTGAATCAACAAAAATCATATGTAGATCCTCCTCTCTGTACTTCTTCATCGAACCTGACAATAAGTGTATAACTTTCATAGCAGGCCTGCTCGGCATAAATCCAAGCTGATTATTAGAAATTTTTGTATCGCGTACCTATGTTCAATTATCTTCTTCCATAATTTTAAAGTGTGACAACCACTTAATTCATCCATTATTTGCACACGTTTATGTGGCCTCTTTATTCTTTGAAATGGAGACCAAAATACTCCACTCCTCTCGAATCTTTGTAGTTTTTAAAATAACATTAAAGATTTTAGTGTGTCAAGAAATTTTTAAATCTTCTAAATATTTCTACACTTCAATAAAGATATCATCACATCTTATTGATTTTCTATAGTTGGGTTTCTTTAAAGCCTCATTTAATTTTTTACTGATGCGATGGTAAAAATAAAATATTTTATTATTATTAATAATATTAAGATCACAAAGGTTGATAGCATTTTCAGAAATTTCATTAAAAAGTTTATCGAAATAACTCATCCACCTATGTTAAATATCTTCTTCTAAGAAAAATATTTTTTGATTTTTATCTTTAAAACACATTACTTAAATTAAATCTTTACTTTTATTTTCTCCTTATTTGATTAGCTTATACATATATTTTTTCCATCATTTTTAGTATTTAATTTATTATAAAGATCACTAAAATCATAATTTTTAGCATCACTAGTTGTTCTCTTAGACTCCCTACGGCTCATCTTATATGTTTCCCAATTTTCTAAGATTTTATATTTAAAACAACTTTTATGACACAACTTCTTATATTTTGTCTTTTCTTGCACATGATTATTCCACCACCAACTATTTTTATTTATAAATTTTTTTCCTTTTGATTCTCCAAATACATCTTTTGCCATTTGTTTAATCTTACTTGCTACTTTATCCCACATAGAATTCGCTTTTTCATGAACATATCAAATTTTAAAATCTTGAAGTTTACTCATAAAAATAATTTTATTTATCTTTTGGATACCCTCATCTAATTTTATGATAATATTTTCCTATATTCTTTTTCTTGCAATTTTTCATCTTAAAATTCAAAAATAATAATCGATGTTGAGTACTTAAATTTTCACTTGTAATCACCTTATAATCTCTACATTATCGACGATCTCTATTTCTTTGAAGAAAATAATTAATTTATGTTTTATTAGATCTATTCTTGTAAGTAATAATAGGCTAATCTGTTTCTTTAAATGAAGTATTAGCAATAACAAAATCTTATGCTAAAGCAAACTATATTATGGTTTTAACTTCTTCATTATTCAGTCCAAAACCGTAGTGACCATGAATATTTTTAAAATTCTACAACTCTAGCAACTTTTTCATTTATATCTCCCTTTATAAAAAATCTTTCTTCAAGAGGTATCATTTGTATTAATTATTCTTGGTCGTTTCAGAAATTTTCTTTTGAACTTATTTCTTAACCTACTCGAGGAACATGACATCCAAATAACATCTAAGAAGCCTTAAATAAACTTGTATGAAGAGAAACATGAGGAAATTCAGACTCAAGAAAAATGACAAATGAAAACCTTTCATAATATCGAAAGATAAAAAAAAAAAAAAAAACTTGGTTTGGTGAATGCAAATGGATTCTTAACACCAAATACAAGCTAGATGGGATCGTTGAAAGTATAAGGCTAGATTAATTGCACGAGGATTCATTTTAACACATGAGATTGAATATCAAGAGATCTTCGCCATACTTGTCAAAATTGTCACTGTTCAGGTTATATTCTCATTGGTGGCTAATTTTAATTGATCGCTTCATCATTAGGATTACAAAAATGCCTTCCTTAATGTGGATTTGAAAGACGAAGTTTGTATGACTATATCACGTGGGTTTGAGACCATTAACAACGCAAATCAAGCATATAGACAAAATGAAAGCTTTGTATGGTTTGAAAAAATCAAAGAGCATGATTGGACATATTAACTAATGCCATTTAAAAGAATTGATACTCCCATCTTCAATTTGGCTAGCTTTCTTTATCAATGAATTATCATTAAATTCATGTAAAATAAATTAGCAGTATATTGAGGGGCAATTCTTGTTGATGATTTTATTTTGCTGGGCAATTCATGCAAAAGAAATTAGTAATGCCAGTTTACTAACCAGGGAATTTGAAATCAAGAAATTGGTGTAATTAAGTTATTTCAGCCTTTTAAAAGAAGTACATTCGAGATCCACTTAAGAAATATGTATGAGCGGTTGCAAGCCTTTTAGCATTTATATGGAGCCCTTCAATAAAATTTGATTGAAGGGTACTGAGACATAGGTTGACAAAGGAAGACACTAATAATTAGCTGTAAAACTTATCTACCTTTATCACACCGGACTTGACATTTGCTTAACGGTTGATGTAGTTAGTTGATGCATGGATAATCTCACAGGGTAACACCTTGAAGTTATGTACAAGAGATCGAGATATCTTTAGAGGTCATCATGTTTGATCATATTTCACATATTATTATTACTTTTTTTGTTTGGGAAAGTTCAGTTACCTGTAGACGTAAAAATACTCTACTATTGTTAATAGTAGTGCTGAAGCGAATTCAGGATCATGGCACGTGAAATTTGTTAAGGATTATGGCTTAAAAAACGTCTTGCAAAATAAAAAAATTTATAATAAGGAATTCGTGATGAATATGACAACAAATTTGTAATCAACATTGCTAAGAATCATGCTAACCAAGACTAAGCATGTTGGTTTGATAAACACTTCATGAAGGAGAACAAAAGCATGAATTATCGAAGATATTTACACTCCATGATACCAAACCGTTGACATATTAAGGTGCATATGCGGTGGCGGTGTGTTGTTCTGTAGTTTTTTCTGCTTGGCAAAACTGTGTTTTGGCCATTCTCTCAAACAACTGCAGCTGAAAGCTGTGTTTTCCCACGAGTCCTGACTAGTTGTGGTGGCTGCTAAAAAACTGTAGCCAGACTTTTTTTTTTTTTTTTTTTTTTTTTTTTTTTTTTTTTTTTTTTTTTTTTTTTTTTGTGATAGCTACCGCAACTTTCCTGAACGACAACCTCTTCTTTAGCAGCTTCACAACTGCTTCTTCAAATAGTTGCAGCTGCCCTAAACAGACCCTTCAAGCTTTTAATCAAGTACAATTAGACTTCTAGCAGCTGTCAAATCCTGCTGCATTTTCAATTAAAGAAACCTAATTTATTCATATTCTATTTTCTACTTATTTTTATGCGAAGGTAAAATATTATTGGAGTTATTACCTGGATTTTTTTTACTGTTTTCCTGTTTTTTCTATAGGCTGGTTTTATTTCTTTTTATTCTAAGGTCCATATTTGGGCTCCGTATCTCCTACAAAATATTCATTTCTTCTATCTCAACGGGAAAAATAGTAGTGCTCTTCTATTTGAAATAGATTTTTTTTATACTAGATATCTTATAGCACTGCAAAGAATTTAGTTGAACAGAAGTCCTGTAGTGGCTCTTTTGTTGAGGCAGGCCTTTCTTTGGTTTTGATATACATACCACACAATTCTTATGTATTTACATGTCTAACACCCAAATTTAATATCTATAGATAACAATCAAATCTTTAATATTACATCAAAAATACCACTATCATCTACTTTTTTTAAGTGAAATACACATTTTTATTCATGGGTTTATGATAAAAAAGTATTATGAATGTAAAGATGGAAGTATAGGTGTTAGATATGTAAATAAATAAGAATTGTGTGGTATTTTTGTAAATTTCCCTAATAAATACCATGCTATTTGGATTCTTGGTCAGGGCTTGGATCATACATTGAAGTTTCTGCTGAAAAAAAAATATATATTTTTGGCTTATATTATATGATTTTTTTTTAAATGTTTGGCAATCATGCAGATGGGAAAGATGGTAGTTTCACATGTTAAATTACTTCGCAGTAGAGATTAGCATATTACACAATGATTTACGATCAAACGTATGTAGGTTGTGGTATTGTTAGTTATGTTATTCTCATCGTTTCTTCTAGTATTATTGTTGTTATCATTGATATTGTTTATTATTATTATTATTATTGTTATTATTTGCGATAATTTGTAATTTCATTAATATCTGTCTTTTTAAAACTTAAAAGAGCAAGTATCTTATTCACGGCAAGGAATTGATGGGACGTCTGAGGATATATATATATATATATATAT
>NW_018164951.1:3105358-3111088 GCF_001263595.1 Phalaenopsis equestris | reverse complement strand
AGTCGACAAAAATTGTTGGTCGACAAACATGGTGTTTGTAAATATATATATATTTATATATATAGTCTGAGGGTTCTGTTGAACTGAGCCAAAATTCTCTTCCACTAGAGGTGGCATCTGCTAGTTGCGCTTGTATAATGATTTTTTATATTACATTATATTGAGGTTGTGGAAGGGGAATTTCTTTTCAACTTAAATGTTATGATATAGTGCCATATTTGTAATAATTTGTCGCTGAATGATTTTTGAAGCTCCATTTGTAGTGTTCCTTATTAATAGTCTATTGCAAAGCGCTCAGTTGTGATTTATCATGTGTTCATTCGGTAATTGGCTTAGTATCTGGGGAATTGGGTTTTGGTGTAATTTGTCATGGTTTGTTCTCTGGAAAATAAATTATAATAAGTATTTGTCACTGCTTTTCCTTGGATGGTTATGGTTCTTATGGTTGACTGATTTATTATATAATTTTGATGGTGTAAACATTAACAAGGTGCAAGTATGACGACTTACTAACTGGAAATTTTTTTATTAATGTTGATTTATTTGTTGAAGATGATAAGAAAAGGGCTGGATGCTTACTGTGTTCATTTTATGCTTGTTATTTCTTTTTGATTCACTTGTCATCATCCCAAATAGGTTTATCTTATGAAGTTGGTCGTTTTTTTTTATGTTCTAATAGTTTTAGTAGGAAAATTCGAGTTGATGACGCCACTCTTTGATGTCGGATTGGTGAAATTTCAATTATCAAAGGATGATTTTTTATTGCCTTTCTTTGTAGGCAATTGCTAGAAATATGGTTTATATAATAGATTCTAGAAGGAACAACCTCTCATTGTTTGGCTTCAGTTTACTCTAAGAAACAATATTCTCCCTAGAGGAAACAACTCCTGGCATCCAAAGCATCTAAACATCAATTAACTCTCGAAAACAAGTTTCTCTCTGAAGGGAATAACTTCTCGTATCCATGCGTCAATTTGCTTTTGAAAACCTTCATGTTCAACCTATCTTCCCAAAGATGCCATGCAAATAAAAATCACTATAAACTTGATGCCATCAGTGGTAAACAATAAATGATGAATGCAAACTTGATTATTTTTTATGCATTCTTTCTAAATTTGTCGTTGTTGTATTATCTGCAAATGTAAAGCTTAAGCTCTATCGCCTAATTAAGTGGACCTCCATTTTCTAATTGAGAATTCTAGCTGGATCAAGCTATGATAACACTGTTTATTCCCCAAGCTGATTTGATTGACATTGTAGGCCATCCAAATTGGGCTATGATAGCACGCCAAAAATCAAAAGAAAAATAAAAAAAATGTAGAGAAGAAACTGAAGGCATCAACGCATGCCAAGTGTATGGATGCTTTGAAGGGAGCCTACAAACCCAATAAAAATCTGAGCTTTATTACATAATCATTAAAGATACCATAAGGCTGGCAATTAAAAAAAAGTATTCTTATCCTCTTTTTTTTTTTCTCTCTCCAAGCTTTTCTATCCTTACCACATCTCTACACTCTTTGTCCATGTCCGACTCAGTATCTAGAGGTAAGTCAACCACAAGGAATGACATAGCTTAGTGGAAAAGAACTTAATGCATCAACGCAACAACATGGGGATGTTATTCAATATGCTCAAATTTTACTCGCACGATTGGTTTAGAAGGGAAACTGCTCTGCAAAAAATAATCCATTGGACAATTAGCCAAATTGAATTGAAGGAAACATGGAATTCCTAAATGCATATTTAGAGGTCTTTTGTTTAATGAAACATTCATTTTTTGCTTATTTTATGCTAGCATACGACCAAGCTTGCATAGTTTGACAAGGTCATAGTTGGATTGCATAACATGGAAAAGCCATTTATTGACAACTCGTAATATTGTCGATCACACAACTCCAACATATGTGAAACTTTATATGGCCGATCACACTGTCAACATAACTTCAAAGGCCTGTCTGACACTTCCAACTTTTTTTTAGCGGATTATGTTAAATTTTAACATCTAAGCATGCATGTAGAGATTAGCGCATGTAGTACATGCACCGTGATTAAACCATGCACATTCAAAGTAAGGAAGTGAGGGAGAATTATTAGATATTAAAAAGCTATTAAAATGGGTTTAGAGCTCCTCTTTCTTATTAAAACCATGTAGGATTGGTGAAGTTGCCTACTCATACATTTAGGGTTCTACACATCCTGCCAATGGCTTTTGCTAGCTCATATCACTTAGGTTCAGTAGCCTTCTAAAGGAATCCTATTAGGGGTTCTTTTGACAGAAAACTGTGAAGGTTCTTTGTGATTTTTAGTGACCGATTTCTGGCACAACATAGTTAAGAGAAAACTTCCATTGTAGACGAAGTGGCAAAATGCACTTAGGTGGTTCCTAATGAGTATCAAGAGATTGTTTTTGTAAACTATACTTTCGGGATACACAAGCCTGGATGAAACTTTTCATAATTCATTTTTTCTTACTTTCTATTATTACGAGTAAAAAGCAAGGGGAAGAATCAACTCAAGGTAGAGCCCCAAATATATTTTTTTCAGCTTTCCCCTTTCCTAGAGTGTGGAATGAATGAGTTGCATCAGCATGCCGTGATCATGGCCGATTAAGCCTAAAATAGGAGTCAGACTGAGGCTAAGCTATTTAACATTGCCATTTTGGGGGAGTCTTATTCTTGACATAGAAAGTTTTGATTTACTTGTTAGCATTGGAACTTATTTAGGCCAAAAATAGTATATCATGACCTATTTTTCAAATTGATTAACAATTTCTTCCATTAAAAAGGGCTTTATTAATACTTCAGAGTCTTGCATTGTTCTTGGAGAGGAGGTTGTATCCAGCATTATCTTTGCACATAAAGATGCTCTTCTTTGGTTCAACTCCCAGCCATGGAGGTTGCAAGGGACAGTTCAATGGTTGTGCTAAGACTTGTCTTTGGGTATATGTATATTGGTGTCTAAATAGAGGGAGAGAGGGAGGGAGGGAGGAATGGAGATTATCTATACATAAAACAAATATGCAAATAATACAAGAAAGTAAAATGTGGTATAGATCGACATTTAGATCTCAGGAGGCCAGCTTCCACTTGTTGCATTGCATTAGTTTATTCTGCCCAATGA
This sequence comes from Phalaenopsis equestris, assembly GCF_001263595.1. Taxonomy (NCBI): domain Eukaryota; kingdom Viridiplantae; phylum Streptophyta; class Magnoliopsida; order Asparagales; family Orchidaceae; genus Phalaenopsis; species Phalaenopsis equestris. The sequence continues at coordinate 3,107,968 of NW_018164951.1, read as the reverse complement.
GAACTTTTTTTTCAAGACCGTCTTTTGTTGGATAATGAAATTATACACGGATAACAAATCTTGGAAAAAAACATTTGAATATAATCCCTAATCTATAGTATATATAATATAATATATTTGCAACATATTTGTGATGGAAGTAGAAGTGCATGTTTGATCTTAAAAATGATGCTAAAGAAATAATAAAGTCAAATGTGTATCATTCTGTAGCCACTATTTGAGGTGGTCCGGGTGTGGTGATAATCTTTGTGTGTAAGTGATAATCTTTGTGTGTGCTATTAACTTAGCTTCAATTTCAGGTACATCATTAGTCACTATATGAGGCTCAGGCTTAGGCACAATCTTTTTCACTCTATCAACTACAAGCTGATTATTATCATTTATCTCAAAATGCTCATTTGTAAGATTAGGGCTACCCTTACTTAGTCCGGTCTAAATTTTCAAGGATGTAGGGGTCAGGAGACTTGCCCATTGATTTGTGGTTTTTTAATGAATATTCATTTCTTGAATCGGATTAAGGTTATTGATCATATTACAAAGATTCAACGAAATATTGATGGTAAGATGGAGGTAGAGACTAATACACTTGCTCTATGTATGCATGATTGTATTTATGTATATCTATGTTGGAATCGTAAGATTTTATTTTTTGTAATACTCGTCATTACCATGGGAATTTCACATTCACTCATGGAATTTTTAATGAATATTCACTCTTTAATTGTAAAATGGTTATTGATCATATTATGAAGACATGACTAAGTATTGATGGTAAGATGGAGGTGGAGACCAATATGCTTGTTATTTGGAATGTTGAGATTATTTATTTTGGTACCCCTTATTGTCATAAGAAGAATGATACTCATGATTGTGATAGTAATATCGAGATCGATGAAGTTGAGCATGAGAACATTAGTACAAGATCATGAATAGAATATGTAATCTAATGTTATGATTGTGAAGTTCATGATGATCTATGATCTTTATAATGGTCACATTTGTGTTTTAGTGGGTTTCGGTTGATAATGTATGTTACATGATATTTGGATCACAAAGTACACCCCAAGTGCAATGGGTTTATTCATTAATTTGAATGCCTTTTATGCATGGACTTGGATCAAAGTTTCTATAAACATCATAAGCTTGATGATAATGTGAATGTGGTCCATGATTATAGATTTATGATTTTGTTGGAACCAAGAGGAAGAACAAGATCAGGCAAGTGTGTGAGTGTGATGCATATCATTTGTATGGAGTAGCATAAAGCGACAATGGACTTGCATCTTTGTGAATGGGAATGTGAGAAGTCTTGTGGATCTAGCGTCATGATAATCACATGGTGTGGCTATGAACACAAAGCAATGGATCCCAAGCATTATTCAACGTTGATGTTGGGAGGGAGAAGGATGTTGCGGTACAATGAGGCCGGATGCAAATGCCATGATTGTTGGTACTTGCTAGATGTGCAACATACCATGCTATGTGATGCACTGTTGGTTCGATGGGGTTGCAAGTTGTGGTTTACTGTGGAAGTTGTGCTGTGTGCGAAGTGACGTAAGCAACATCATGTGAAGCTTGATGTGCAAATAAATATGTATGAGCGCGTGAGTGGTATAGCGAGTAATCTAGAAGTGCATTATCGGCATGTTGGCCTCATTTTTAGTGAGGTCTTAGTCTCCTAATCTTAGAACTTAGGATCTAGCTTTAGGAGTTCTTATTGACTATCCTAGTGGACTAGCGATGGAGCCCACCTCCCGTAGAACTTCAAGCCACTTCTTGACTCATTTTTGTGAAGAACTCGCATGAGTGGTTCCAAGCACTCAACTTTTAGTTGCAAGGGCTAAGAACCATGTAGAGGGCCCGAAATTGAGTTCCTATAGGATCAACAGCCTTAGGTGAACCCTTTGTGACTCGATTACTCGCGAACGCCGCTTTTCACGCACTCCCTGCACCACACACGATTTTGGCTTAAATCGACTCGCCCGTCAGCGAACGGACCGCGCCGACGCGTCCGGAACGTCGATTTTAGCTAGAAGAGACACCCATATTGCTGTGGTTCCACACTCGCGCGAACTGCACGAAAATCGATGCACATTTTTTTTTTATTAGCGGTGTGCGGGCCCGGACTCCGCCCAGGTCCGACCCGGGTTCGATTCAGGCTCGATATGGATTAAGCACGGGCTAATCAATTCAGCTCAGAAATTTCAAATAAATTTTTTTAAATTTCTCATTTAATCTTCCCCCCATAAAGCTTTTCCAATTAAGATGACTGCCAGAAAGGGAGTCTTTCAATTCCCCGCCAATGTAACGGCTCCTTGGATTAAATTCGCCCCGCTGCTATTCTAAAAGGAGGAGCGCCTTCTTCCTCAGCTGGTCTTCCTCCTCTGCCATTACCGAACGCCTGCTCCTGCTTCTGCTCGATCTCGCTCGACTCGACAGAGACCCTCGCCTCCTTGCTTGCACTCGACTGAAGACTCCCCGCTCGACAGAAACCTCGTCCGACACCTGCTCCGCTCGACCCCGCCTCGCTGTGACTCCCTGAACCGAAAGCCGGTCGCCTCCTCCCGATCGAAACTCCGCTTCGCTCTTCCTTCTAACGCCGAACCCCCT
>NW_018164951.1:3104241-3105340 GCF_001263595.1 Phalaenopsis equestris | reverse complement strand
CTCCCGTCTCCCGCATATCCCGTCCCTGCGATCCCCCGTCTCCCGCGCACCGAAGCCGCACATCCTGTCTCAGCTGTCGCCGTCTCCTGCACCGGAGTTCGCATACTCCCTGTGCCGAAGCTTCGCTCGCCTCTTTCTCGCTCACGACAAATCCCGCACACCGCTTCTCATCTCTGCACCGTTTGCCCTCGCTCGACCCTGCCTTTCCCTCCCGATCCCGATCGCCTTAAACCATTGCTGTCCCAATTCGACATTAGCAAGGACGCAGTGACGAGATTGCAACAAACACAGAATCAAGGTGTCCCTTTATTTCCTCTTGATCGAAAAAGCTCTCCTAAAGGTATATCTTCTACCAAAATAAATTTCTGTATGAATTTCTTCTATTTATGAAAGCATGCTAGTGTTTGGTATTTCTAAAATAAAACGAATTGTGTATGCAGGAGATGCTTGTATGAAATATGATAGATTCCACTTGATTTTTGCTATTTTATTTCGATATTTGTGTGACATGTGTCTTAATAAATTCATTTGGACATTCATGCATTTACCTATCTTTTACAATACACATAAGCTTCAGTATTTGTATGTCTACTTGCTGAATTGAAATTTTCGGAATGACATATATGCTGTTTTAAGTCTTATAAACTTGTGGTCTTAGAAAAATAAAATGTTATTTTGTTTGTCTTGTATTTCTGTTGTTGGGAAGAGTTAAATATTGTCGTATTTGAGTCATATTGTTGCTGCTTGGAAGCACTAAATAGTATTGTTTTGGCTCTTCGATTTCACTGTTTTGGAGTTTCTACAAGTGTTGTTTGATCTTTCAAATTGTTGTTTGGGTTCCTGGGAAGCTATACAAGTGATGTTTAGGGGTTATTTTGGGGACTGGTTCAGACGGGTTTTGCTGCAATTTTCGGAGCTTTAAATGTATTTTTTTTAAAGGGAGACTTTGTCACTGTTTTGGGCTAGTTTTTCTAGCTAATTTTGTAACATTTAAAATTAGTGTTTTGGGCCTATATGAGAGCTATTTGGGAATTTTAAAATTGTTGTTTGGAGCATTTTAAATGTGGTGCTTTTGGCTTTTAAAAGTGTTGATTTGGAA
>NW_018164951.1:3103582-3104081 GCF_001263595.1 Phalaenopsis equestris | reverse complement strand
TTTTTTTTCTTTTGTTTTACTTCTTTTTAAATGGTTAAGTCATAAAAATGAGGATTGATGATTTAATTAATTGGAAGATATAGAAAACCTTAAATCACCTTAAACATAAGTTAAAGAGTAGGTTTCCTAGAGTTTTAGGAGTACACACCTTAGGTGAGAACCCATCCACCTAGTCCTCAGTGTAGACCTCTTAGACTTTAGGTCTAGGTGAGAGCCCATCCACCTAATCTCAATGTAGGTTTCCTAGAACTTTAAGTGTACACCATAGGTGAGAGTCCATCCACTTAACCCACAGTGTAGGCTTCCTAGACTTTAGGTGCACACCATGTGTGAGAGTCTATCCATCTGGTCATCAGTTTAGGCTTCCTATACTTTAGAAGAACAACCTAGATGAGAGTTAGGTGAGAGCCCATCCACCTAATCCTCAGTGTAGGCTTCCTAGAGCTTAAGTACACACCCTAGATGAGAGTCCATCCACCTAGTACCTAGCCCTCAGCAC
>NW_018164951.1:3102149-3103558 GCF_001263595.1 Phalaenopsis equestris | reverse complement strand
CCTAGTCCTTAGTGTAGACCTCTTTACCCTAGGTGAGAGACCCTAGGTGAGAGCCCATCCACCTAATCCTCAACATAGACTTTCTAGTTTTCAGAAGCACACCCTAGGTGAGAGCCCATTCACCTAATTCTCAGCATAACATCCCAAGGTCTTAGGAGCACACCCTAGGTAAGAGTTCATTCACCTAATCCTTAAATGCACAATGAAACTAGACACTTGACCCTAATTCACAAACTGATCAAGACACTAGACACCAGGATGCACCGAGACGTGACCCGTGCTTCTTTAATTAAATCAACGGTGAAATCCTCATAATGACTTAACCTACAATAAAACCCAATGCATCGGGATTTGAGCTTGGAATTGCTTATGTGTGCTTAAACGAGGGATACGAAGTGGAATTATTAGAATAGCATCTCCTACCTCGAGGACCTTCTATAAGATAGAGGAAAGGATCGAGGATGCTATTCGCCGACTCTTGGTGGGATTGTTGCCCCCGATACTCTTAAGTTGTCAGTAGTTCTAGCACGATTAGAGTGACTAATCTGTGGACTGTACGACTTTACAAAATATTTACGAAAATAAAACAAAAATTTCTTTTGCATGATTAAAAGAACTCTTCATAAAAAAGACTTAAATAATAACTTTTGCATGAAAAAATCTTCCTATGAAAATTTATAAAGGTCCACGGCTAGTCACTTGGATTGAGGTTAAGAATTGCCTTCTGTAGATTATCAAGTTAGTAACTCTTACTCAAGATCGGAAAGCACACAGCCCAGCTCTGAGCCCCCACTTTTACCAATGTCTTATACCCAGTCCTGATCTTTCATATGTGGTTATGTGTTTCGTTTGCTTGTGATTTTTAGTACTCGTTTTTATGACTTTCATACTGGGTTTTCTTGCTTTATTTATTTTTCTTGCAAGTTTATTTAAATCTGCTGCAATTTATATTATGCTTGCAACATTAATCGCACAACAGTAGCAGATGTCCAGTAAGTTTTTACAGTTTATCTACAATATTTCACTTTACTGCAGTTTACCTTTCAAGTATCTTTTATTTACCTGCAATTTGATTATTCTGTATGCAAAACCAAACATTGACACCAAAACTGTGAAGCACAAATCACCACTCAAACACTTAAACCTGGAGTCGTCGTGACGACAGGAGCTTGGAGCCAACTTTGTGGGCAGCACTACGAGGGATTCAGACCGAGCAACAAGAAGATCACCTTCAGCATTTATCTCTTCCTTAGCATAATAATAATCCATAGGACTTCGAGGTAGCTCGCCTAGCGCGACGTAAACTCTTTTAGGCCCCTGCATAACCATGTTGTGCAGGATAAGTCCTAACTCGCTTTAGGTTCCGAGGTTGTTGTGTGGTACGACGTAAACCCTCCTTTCTCTGTGGG
>NW_018164951.1:3072320-3101710 GCF_001263595.1 Phalaenopsis equestris | reverse complement strand
ATGTCACAAATCTCTTAGTTTGCAGGATTGGGCCTATTATCGGGGTCTACACTTTTCTCTTGGAATGTGTAGTATTCAGGGTGTCAGACACGATTATGCAAATTATTGGAATAATGAGATCCATTCGGTCTCATTTTTTTTTGAAAATTAAAACATACTACTTTCAAAACCCAAACTATATATTTATTATATTAAATTAAATTTCAAAATTTATTTTTAAATTCATATTTTCATGATCTATCCAAAAAGTTGACCGACACGGCAAAGGTTTTGATATTGAATGGTGTCAAGTAAATGAAAGGGAGAGATTCTAGGAGAATGGAAAGGTAATGCATATAGAGGGAAGATGGGATGTTGTTCGGTGAAAGAGAATATTGACAAAATAAGATGGAGAGGAAATACATAAAGAGGGATTTAAATAAATTTGATTCAATGATGTTTTTTATCTTTATTACAATGCCAGTAGCTCTTTTATATGCCGAAGGCACTGATGCACGAGCAAAGTAATGCTACCTAATGGATAAGTATATCCTTATTTCATGATTATTTAGTCATAAGGTACATATGCAAACAATAAAAGAGGATTAATGCATTAATGTATATATGTAATCCTATAAAATTTGGATCATTGTAGGCTGTCATGCATTTTATGCTCTGCATCATATATGATCTGTTTTGAGTTGCTGTTTGTTGAACACTATCGAGCAACAAGAGATTAGCTTACCACCTTGTCGCTTTGTGTGTAAGCTTAAACTCTTAAATTATTCTGAAAGCAGATATCTTATGCTTGTAGACTTGTGTTCTTGCATATGCAAACAGATATGGACAAATAAATCCTTGGTATCCGTTTGACCTGATATTGGCCACTGCATTTGCTCCTCTTGGAACCTTTTGCCTATATTTTTAGGGCCCATTTGGCGTGGTCGTAGAGTTGCACTGCGGTGCTGCATGACTTTGGTAAAATTTGTTTTGCATACTTTCTCAAGAAGTTGTGGTGGGAAAGCTGTTTTTCACAACCTGATCAAACTAAGTGGGTGGCTGCCAGAAGCCACTGTTTGAGTTTTTGAAAAATAAATTAGAATAACCACCACAGCTTGTTGAATAACTAATAATTTTTCAGCAACTTTACATCTGTTTTTCAAACAACTACAGCAGCGCAAATAGACTCAACAGTCTCATTTGAGAAAACTTTTATACTGTTGTCAGTTTCAGAAAAAAAGCAATTTATTCATTTTGTAACGTCTTTGGTTGTTTTTCTTGATTAGGAACACTTTCAGAAAACCTCCATTTTCTTCCTAACGTTGTTCTTATTAAACTTTTAACAGCTGCTTTCTTCAAACTGTTTTTTAACAAACTTTTATAAAAAGAAAGGCCTGATCGAACAAAGCCTTAATGAAGTCCCTACCTTTTTTTTGTTACCGTTCAATTAGCTTGTTTGTAAAATTTTCAACAAGTACCTTGCCTCAAACCTATGTGTCTCTCTCTCTCTCTCTCACTTTTATTTTTCAAAATATATTTTGATTTCATGCCATCTAACATCTCCTTAAGCATATCCTTTTTTTAAAAAAAAAATTTTCTATGGTGTATGATATCCCATGCAGTGGTGGAAGGGGTGGCCATGGCGGTGGTGGAGATAGGCGTAGAGACAACTACAAAGACAGTGGTGGTTCTGGGCCTGATAGGAACTATCATGGTGGTCAGCGTGCAAGGCCATATTGAAGAACCGGTGATTCGTTGTACTGAGAAAGTGCTCTAAAATATACATTCCCAGATCACCCGAGTTATGTACCCTAACAGGAGCCTAAGGTAGGTTTTACCTATTCACTTAGGACTTCCTCTCTCAGTATTCTAAGTTGGATGAGAGTTAAGATAAAAACTAAATTGATTTGTGCTGTGTGGATGTTTGTTTCGTTTTTCTTTTTTATAGAGACAAGTGGATGTAATCTCCAAATTGCTGTTTAAGTTTGAAAATTACAGGTGAGTACTACCTTTTCCACCATTAATATAATTATGCTGGACTTGTAATTTTGTTTTTGTATCTGCAGGTGCATTGTTGCTGGGCCTTTTGTGTCGTACTTTATCATCTGCTTGCTTGTGTTTTGAATTTTTTTTCTTTACTATTGATTTGTTATTGATTTGGAAATTCAAGTGAGGAAGAAAAGGAGTGAATGAGGTCTGGCTGCAGTTTAGAATAAAGTACCAAAATAGTGCCCTGACTGTTTAATGGGTTTCATTTTAGACCCAGAGTCTATATAGGTGCCAAATTAGTTGAATATTCCTCATGGGGGCTATTTTAGCCCATATTGAAAAAGTCTAGGGACTAAATTGACACTTGTGTAGACTCTGAGACTAAAATGACTCCCTTAAAAGAGTCAAGGGACTATTTTTATACTTCTCTCCCGCAGTTTAGAATATTTTAGATTAATTTGTTCAAGCATAGAAAATTTAAGAAGATTTTTCTTGGAAGTCATTTATGTTTTTTTAGGCTAGGTGTGTAGGATCCACATACTAGGAGAAATCATGGGAGCTTAGCTCTTGCTCTCTTTAGGTAAGCTCAACTTATGCCAACATAAAGGTGAATTAGTTTGCTATGCTCCTCAGTTTTTGAATCTGAAGTTCTATTTAGCAGAAATTATGTATTCCTGTACTCTCACGTAGAAGTTGCGCTCGTCATTTGCGCCTAATATTTTTTCCATTTAGAGGCGGGTTGGCCAATGAAAAAATTTTTGGAGTAGACCTGTAGTTGATTGCCATCAACTTGGGTGCATTTCGTCTGTTTTATTTTTGTACATTTTATTTTTGGGGGATTTCAATACATACCACATAATTCCTATGTATTTACATATATAACACTTAAACTTTACTTTTTTACATTTTTACGTCCAATTTTTTCACATCACATCAAAAATACTACCATTTTAACTTTTCAGAAGTGAAATACACCTTTTCATGTATATGTAGAGTGGATGTAAAAATTAAAGTTTAGGTGTTAGATATGTCAATATATAGAAATTGAGTGGTCTATATGTATATCTTGTTTCTTTTTATGGCCAGCATCTAATGAGAACCTGTTTGAGTAACTGGTTAGGAACTTAATTTTAATTAAATAGCGTGGCACCTAACACCAGTTTTCTTAACAGACCTAGCAACTGGATCTCTCCCATGCATTGCGGAGATGTAGCCGTTGTTTTCTTTTGTGTTTTAAGTTGTTGTTGGAGTTGGTGAGATGCTTTTAATAAACATCTACCTGAATGGGGGATGCAAATTATACCAATAAGAGATATAAAGGTAAGCAATTCATTTCCTCTTCTATCAAATTATTTTAAATTATGCCTTTTTATGGGGACTTTGCATATACCACACAAATCTTCTGTAGTTACATATGTAACACCTAAAATTTTATATTTATATTGATTACAACCAAATTTTTGACACTCATAAAAAAATATCATTATTATTTACTTTTTTGAAAGTGTAAGAAGCTTTTCATGCATAGGCTTGTGACACCGAAGTGTTATAAGTGTAAATATCAAACTTTAGGTGTTAGCTATGTAAATACATAATAATTTTGTGGTATGTATGTAAATTTCCCTCATCAATGCATGACACCCGCCCGTGAGAACCATTGGATTTGTTAGGCGGTCATTAAATATTGTATAGTTTGGATTTTGTTTGCTTTCAAGGCTTCAGTTGCATAGAAATTGTGGTTTTGGTTTATGTTCTTTGTTGTATCTTTTTTTCTTTTAAAAAAAAATTATTTAAATAATTTGTGATTTTTTAATATATTTGAAATGCTGAACTGTGGTTTGGCTTGTGATTTAATATGATGTTTACCATGTTATGTACTGTAATAATTTTGATATTTTTATTTCACAGCAAATTGTAATATATTTAAAATAGTGGATTGTTTTATTTTCTTTGGAGCTAGATGTACGGTTGAGATTAATAGTGTAGAAATTTGTAATTTTTCAATTTATTATTTTTATGTATTAAATTTAGTTGTTAAATATAGCTTGGAGGTATGAGTGTTGAAAGTAGATGGAAACGAGTGTTGTTTAATTTCTCCACTGGCATGATAGATCGTTCGGTTGTCTTCGAGGGGCCGATTGGATGAAAATTTAAAAAGCTGTATGAATCAGACGATGATTTGTTACATTTTTTCTGCTTGTCTTCAAGGGGCCGATTGGATGGGAAATAAGTTTTTTATTCAGATAATAGACATTTTAAGAATTTTGGAGCTTGGTCTAAAAAAATTGCGCGGGCTTGGGGCTGAACTGACCCAATTGATTCAGTAAGCTGTCAGTTTAGCTGGCCAAACCACATCCCTCCCGCATTTTTTTTTTTTTTTTTTTTTTTTTTTTTTTTTTTTTTTTTTTTTTAAGTTTTTTTTTTTTTTTTTGGTATGTACGGTTAGTTTTTCGTATCGGAGATTTCTAATTAGCTTGCAAAAGACATTTGTTTTCCCGCCATCGGGCTATAACTCATCTAAGGTGGTGATATTCTCCAATGGTTCCAATGATTCGAATGGTGCTCCAACTGTAATTCGATTCAATCGGGATATTTATCCTTTCAACTCCCCCTTGCAATCCCCCTTCACTTTTTCCAGTGCCAAATCCTCAGCTTTGCTTCTAGCCTCCAGCCACTCCAAACCTTCCGTTTGGAGCAGCTCCAAGTCCTCCAACACTCCTGCACAACCTTCCCTCATAGTTGTAACCGCTGAACCACCAGTTCTCCCCATAGATTCTGGCTTTCACCGGCTCTCTCAAGTCCTTCCTCACTACTCTTGTCCAATCGCTATAGAATCAGGTGTGGTGCGAGGTGGTCCTCATAGATGCTTGCCACATTTTGTTGGGACCGTAGGATTCAACACGACATATTCAGAAACACCTACGCGTTCGCTAGGGTTGGGAAGCACATAGTGCTTCTCTCTTTGGTAGAGCCCGAGATCATAGGTGGCCTTGCCAGCAGAGCAGCAATAGTGAGACTAGTTTTGCTGAAGATGAAGTATGATTGAACTGAGACATCAACTCTAGACATGGGACTGTCACAACAGCGAGCATTTTAGGATATCCCGATCGATGCCTTACCACCACAACCACCACCATTAGAGGAGGTTCAGGTTACCCTCATTTCAAATCAACTTGAGCTTACATTGGGCTACTTTGAGCGAAGTTAGTATTATATGCTCATGCAGGTCCATCTCAGTTCAACAGTAAACCTTTAAAAGATTGAATTGATATGAATGTATGCTTGTAAGTGGAGAAAACTCTTTCATTTTTTTGGGACGCAACATGATCGATAGTGAGATCCAGGTGCTGCTGGGAGCGCAAACAAAGAACCAAAAGCGTCGTTGAATGAAGTGAGGGTTTGGAGTGTTCTGGTCAAAGGAAGGGGTTAGCCCCCAAGCTATCTTTTATTATCAATAGATTCTTTTTCTATTTTGGGTTTATTTTTGCTTTGAGGACTTCTATCTAGCTTGACGGCGACAGCTGTTTTTCCTGTCTAGGGATGTATTTCAGAGGAGAAGGCGTTTCAACAGTAACTCATCTGAGGTGGTGATATTCTCAAATGGTTCGAGGTGCGCTCATACTTTAACTTGATCCCACGAAGATATTTATCTTTTCCAACTCCCCTTCGTAGTCCCCCTTCCTTGTTTCAAGTTCCAGCCCAATCCACTGCTCCGCTTTTAGCCACCCGCCACCCGCCACCCAAAACTTGAGTGCTCCAACCAGTACTTCTGCTGCACAACCTTCCCTCACTCCCCAATGTCATTACATGTCTAACAACTAAACTTTTTTTACACATTATTTATGCTTGAAAAAGTGTATTTTTCTTTTTAAATGTATAATAGTGATGTTTTTTTATGTGATATTAACAAGTTTGGTGGTATAAATATAAAAAGTAAAGTTTAGTCGCTAGATATGTAAATGCAATTGGGTGGTATATATGTAAATGACCTTACATAAAACAAACTTTTAAAAGCCTATTTGGGGCAGTTTATTGGCACGGGTGGTGTTTAATTAAAACATTTGGGAAGCATTTTGGAAATCAGCATTTTTGATTTTTTAATAAATGGGTCCACGGGATCGACTTGCAGCTCTAGTCTTCAACTCGAGAAATTATTGCATACGGACACTGCCTGCATCTCTGCATGCGGTATCTGATCCTGACCATAGATCACGGTGATCTACGGTCAGGATTATTTCTATTTTTTTTAAATTTTTAGGTGGAGCCCACCAAAATACATCAATAATTTTTCCTTCAACTCAGCGTTCAAGGATTATTTCTCCCATGTCCTTCTGCTGTCAGTCTCTTCCCTCACTCCCCCTCTCCCACACTGATGGTCTTCAATGCTAGCAAATCACCGGTGATGCTCCTCCCTCTCGGTCCGTGTGCCCTCTCATTGCTGCATCCTATCTCGGCTCGCTCCTCTCCCACGTGAAAATGACACCTGCATAACTCCTCACACAAGAATGGCTCGCTCAGTCCGTCGTTCCCGATGGTGACATAGGCGGTAAAGCTCCTCGTTGGCGCCCTTCCATTCCCACGAGCTGGAGCCCCTGCGTTAAGACGCGCACTGCACAACCTCTCCCTCTCATGATCGGCCTGCACATGCTTCTCCCTCGTGTAGTACTCCCACATGAGAAGCCTATGTCGACACCTTCCTTGTCATCGACACTGCACAACTGGTGATTCCTCTTGGACCGAGCCCCTTCCTGAGGTCAGGTTGCCGACAATATCCCAATCGACCGACTCTCCTCCTAAACCCGACATGAACAAGCCTCTCACAAAGGAGAGATTATTGCGCACGGACACCGTGTGGTGTTCGATCATTGCCGTAGATCACGGTGATCTACGGTCAGGATTATTTCTGTTTTTTAAAAAATAAAATAAAAAATTTTAGGTGGGGCCCACCGAAATATATCAGGACCGTAAATCAGGTGATTTACGGTCCGGATCGGACACTGCACGCTTTCGCCAAGCGTGCGGTGTCCCATCCGTATGGAATAATTTTTCCTCGCAAAGAGAGTCTTTCTGGCTTTAAGTTCTGTGGCAGCTATCCCAATGTTACATTAGCTTTTTTAGATTGTTACTTTCTTCAAAGGAGATTCAAATTTAAATCTAATATCACTAAAAAATTGGATCAATATTCCTAGCTCTAGTTGTAGGCAACAAGCCAAGTACTGAACTATGCAGTATCTTCAGTTGAATTTGAACTGAGCCGAGTATGGATTGATTTGAGGTTTCTGATGACGTTTATAAGTGCATGCGTCTACCTGAATGATCTCAAGCTTAATGGTCATTTATCTGAAAATAACTGCAGAATGAGTAGAATGATCATTATCCGGATCAGGGGCATAATAGTTATTTATCCAGAAATAGTTTCAAGTCAGCTGTTTTCCAAACACACAAACCAAACAACCAACCGACTTATTTAAATCAGCTGCTGATCAGCGGCTTATCATGATAAACTGCTTATTTGGATAAGTTGGATAAGCTGCAACTGTCCCAAACATACCCTAAATCTCTAAATTGTGACGTTATACTTAGGAGTTAGCCTCTGAGGTTATATATATATATATTATAAAAATTAATGAAAAATATTTTAAAAAAAATTGTCTTGTTATTCATTACCCGTTCAAATAATATCAACTTTTATATCAGCAATGAAGTGGAAAATATTGATATGATAGAATAGCATAACAAATAAGAAAAAAGCTCTTGTTATTTAAGGCAAAGGATTGAAGTGTTTTTTTTCTTTATTTTATTGCAAGTATTTTGTACAAAATAATAATTTTGAGTTTTTTTTTTTTTTTGTTGATTGATTTAAAGTAAATTAAATAGAAAGAGAATGTATGGGGGATCTAGAGTATCTTATATTGCTTATTTTTTTAATTTATAATTCTATTAATCTAATTGATTTTAATTTCAACAACCACCATTTGATGTCATTTGTTATTATTATAGTCGACATTGATTGTGCGCCACCACCACTCGTTCACCTCATATGTCATTGTTCTTTATTGTCTCATGTCATGCTTCACTATTGTCATCTCTCATCTTTAGCAACATGCCACCTCCCAAAAGAGTTCTTAAGAGAGGTGAACACCCCTGACTTAAATAATATTTTTTGACTTTGCACCTAGCCGAAGTAGGATTTTTTGTCCGTGACATGTTGCAATAATTAAAATTTGACTCAAAATACGCATCATTTATCTTCCTTTACATTTTGATTCATTTGTCATGTTGCAATAATTAAAAAAATTACATTTTAATGCATTTGATTTGCATTCAATGCAATAATCATTGTCTGTTTAAAATACATACATCCTTAATAATATAATTTACAAATATGTGTATTTTTAATACAACTAACTCTTTTTTTTTTCATTGAAACAATCAAAAAATTTTGTCGTGCAAATAATTTCATTAATCTAATAACTTAAAATTTTATTAAATCAAATAAAAAAATAATTGATAATCTTATTTATGTATGGAAATGTTCATTTTAATCTTTGGGAGTTAAAATGGTAATATTTTTTATGTGATTCAAAAAATGTAGGGGCAAAAAAGTAAAATTTAATTGTTAAATACGAAAATACAATTCTTGGGTGGTATCCGCATCTACTTCCGATTTGCTTCGCGCGCTCGAACAGCTGAAAATGCGTCCTCAGGTCAAGAGTCAACTGCCATGGCGGCGGCTTAATCCTTACCATCCCTCTCCACCTAAGCAGGCCGCAGCTAATAGTTTCATCTCTTCTCACTCTCACCCCCCCGCCCCATGGCTCCACCCTCAGATCCGACTAAACCCTCCATCCCAATTTCTTACCCCATCACTGACCTCGAAACCCTAATCTCACGCTCCTACTTCGACTCGTTCCACTACCCCTTCAATGTATCCTCGGTACCCCTTCCCGCGGCCTCTGTGGTGACGACTCTTCGAAGGCGTATTCTCGTCTGCCACGATTTCAAGGGTGGGTACAATGACGATAAGTGGGTTCAGGGCGGCAGCAATGCCGGCGCCTACGCTTTTTGGCATTGGTACCTCATGGATGTATTTGTTTACTTCTCCCATTATCTCGTCACTCTGCCGCCGCCTGGGTGGATCAATGCAGCCCACACACATGGAGTCAAGGTAATTACTTGCGGCTTTCTTTTGGATTGGATTAGTGGTTTTTGTGATACTGTGATATTCTGTTGATAAGCGGTTGGATATTCGAACTTTGGCTTTTGGTGTTTGGGGATTTGAACGCTGAGGTCCGAAGCATAATAGATGGAATGGCTCAATTCGAATGTATAGAACAGTAACGATTTAACCATTTGGCGTAAGCTGCCAATTCCTGTTTTAGAGAGTTTGTTTCTATAAATCATGACAAGTAAATGGATTTTTGGAGTTATATAAAACAAAATTTCTGGAACGGTGAAAACGTGCTTATTGAAGCTTACGATTCAGACTCGGGGGTTTTTTTTTTCTTGCAGCGATGGTGTAGCGAAAACATGGTTGCAGGCTTAAGTTCTTAATTTGTAAGAGTAACTGAGTTGAAAAAATAGAACGGAGTCCGTTTAGTTGTTTAAGTTCACAAAGAGCATACTTATTAAATTTTTTTGAGAAGCAATATTGCAGCCAATAAATAAAGAAGAAACATGGCGCACAAAATATTAACCAAAGAAGCTTTTTTATTTTATTTGAAGTTTGTTTTACGTAGACAGATTATTAATACATTGATTCTGGTTGGAGTTATGACATTTAAAACCATGGCCACAAATAAGTTTGATTTGCAACTTATAAAGAAATTAGCAAATGTGTATGGTTTTTGTTGAGTAGCATATTGATTGTCTCATAAGGATTTTTTAACTTAAGTTCACACAAATCATTTGACAGAAATGTACCCCATCATGAACACGATGATGATCGTCATAATCATTTTATACTTATTCCAATTATTTTGTATCAAGTGAGTAATCCCTCTTCTCTATGCCTTTCTGTTGAATGTTGCATGTATTCCTTTTTCTAGTTTAAATACATGTTTTCTATAATTTTTTATTTGATTCACAATATTAATCCAATCAGGCACACATTTTTGTGATTTTTCGAATGAACAAAAAACTCAAAATTAAATGTAGAAACTTTGAAAATTATTTTAAACTCTTATGCCAATATTTTTGTATTCTATACAATGTGGTTCAATGAGATAAATTTAATTGGAACAAAATCTCATGAATTGGAGCCCATTTGACCAAAATCATGTGATTCTCCATACCCTTCCTTTTTCTTTGACCTAGGTCTTGGTCGTTACCGTCATTGAATGTCTCCTTAACAGTATTTAAAACCTATATTTAAATCAAAATATTGTTTGATTTTGCATTGAAAATGATTGAAAGATTAAAACTTCTCGAAGACATCGGGACCTCTTCAAGACAAACAAAATAATGTGCCATTTACAACATTGAGAGTGGCTTCTGGAAAGAACATTTTTGCCAAAAAAGAAAAAAAAAGGGTTTTGCAGTTCTATTTTTTAGCGTCTCATAACTTGGATGAAATTATTGTGACTCTTATGAGCCTTTGATTGTGAATCATCACGATATTACATTTCTCTCAATAAATTCATACCTTGATTGTTACCTGTAGTCCCCATTTTTTGATTATGATAAAATCAGTTTCCACATAAGAATTGCTTTATATAATCTGAGTATTATATTTTTTATTTTCTTACTTTATTACATTCATAGTTCATGGCATGGATAGTTTGATGAGGCCCCCTACAATTCACCAATCGTAGACCCTTCATTTGGAGATTGCTATCGGAACATTGCCACACCACCATCGGAGCATCAACAAACCACCTTTGTCAGCCTTCAGTTGGATGCTTAGGACAACGCCTACTTGGTCACATGAGGTTGATCCAAAGGCAATATCATCTATTCACCTTTTGAAATGAGGAGGACTCAACTTGAGGTGTCTGGTATAGGGTTCCACTTTGGCATGTCATGGTATAAAAGGCAATAATGTCCCTTCAGAAAGCCATATTTGTGGATATTATGGACAACAAATAGAAATTTTAGATTGATAGGCGATCTCTCATTCGGAATAAAACCTATAATCGGTTGTTGTGCTATTTTATTCACTTGCATTTCTCTTCCGTTTCCTTTGTTGCCTTATCTTCCCTACTAGTTCGAGATGGGCCATGCGGATTTCAAATAAATATGTACATAAATTTAATGCAAAATTTTATTTTTTTTAATTTCAATAGACTTGTTATTGTGTACAAATTATAGAGGAATTATATTAATGTTTCATACATTAAAATTATGAGAGGGAGTAATTAGACACAGGTTTTGTCGTGATATAACAATTTCTCGTAAGCAGTTTGAATTTATGCAGGGTAATTCTACTAGGAAAGCTATATATTTATTGAGAGGTTTGATGGAGAAGTAGAAACAGAGTAAAGATGATTTACATATGATTTTTATTGATTTAGAAAAAGCTTACGATAAGGTTGAGAAGTTCATCAGAGAGTTCTAGAAAAGAAAGGTGCCGATATGAATTATATATAAGTCATTAAAAATATGTATATTAAGAGTTGTTACTTATGTTGGACAGAAGGAGCATTGATCAAGTATTTTCCTACTTCAGTTGGATTACATCAACGGTCGACTTTAAGCCAATATCTTTTTGCTTTAGTTATGGATGCACTTACTGGAAATTTATAGGAGGATGTTCCTTGGTTTATGCTTTTCGCTGATGATATCCTTCTTTTGGATAACACTAGAAAGAGTTTAGGATAAAATTGAATTATGGATTTCTACAAAAGAGTGTAAAGGCCTTCGTTTGAGTACATTGAAAACTGAATACCTGTAATGTAATTTTAGTAGTAGTAGTTCTAGTGATAGAGCTATAACAATAAATGATCAAATAATTAGAAGGATTAAACATTTTCCCAATCTCGGTCGGGTCTATTGTTCAAAGTGATGGTGATATAGATGAGGATGCTATTAGTAGAATTCAAGTGGAATGGTTGAAATGGAGCAATGCGTCTGGCCTATCGTGTGATAGAAAAGTACCGCTTAGACTTAAAAGGAAAAATTTATAAGATAATGGTGAAACCAACAATGCTTTATGGCACAAAATTTTAGCCTTTAAAAGAGAAGCATAAAACAAAGTTATGTGTTGCTGAGATGAGAATGCTTAAGTGGATGAGTGGCTTGTCTCTTAGAGATAGAATGCATAATGAATGTATCCGTGAAAGGGTTGGTGTAGCTCTAATGACAGACAAAGTTAGAGAAAATCATGTTAAATGACTTGGTTGCATTAAACTTCGACCATCTAATGATCTGGTTAGGATAGATGTTTTAGATTTAACTTATGTTAATACAAGTAGAGGTAGACCTAAAAAACTTGGACATGTATAAAGATTGATCTTAATTTATTAGAATTAAATGAAAGGATGGCACTAACTAGTGAGATAATGACTTGTTGTTGTTAGTATTTATTTAAATTATTTGATTGCAAAAAAGTTTACTTATTACTCATATATTCTTTATTTATTTGGTATAAACTAGTTAAATGAAAATTAGAAATCTATTCAACTACTTATTTATTTAGATGCATAATTATTTTCCCATAAGATGTATAACCAGTTGCTATTAAAGTTTGATGATGAACAAAGCTTCAACAAGTGAAAAGCTTCAGATCGTTTTTCACCTTTAGTGAAGCACACTTCTCTCTTCAACCCAAGGCTTTCCTGAGGGTTGGTTGGGTTTTCATGCTGATTTTAGTCATGAATTTTAAAAATCGTGAAGGGTCGTGAAATAAAAATCCTAGAAAAAAGTGGAGAGGCAAATTTTAGGAATTTGTATTTCCAACAATACGGAGATGTCAAAGTCCTTGGATTTTTGGCCTTTCAATGGAATTTCTTATGTTGATGATGTGGTGCAAGAAATCTAGAACAACCAATTTTAATATATTTGGGGAAATGATACTAGTAGAGAAATCATGGAAATTTTTGTGGACTTTCTGGATATACAAAAGAATATCTTTATTCTTTTAGCTTCATTGTACTAGGCACGTTCAGTTGCAGATTATAATGTTGACAATTGATACGGTACTATTGAATTGCATATATTGTTCAAAATTGAGCATCTGCCCTACATGACGATGAAGTGTTTGTTGGTGAAGTATTTTTTGATGTAATTTTTGTGATGTAGCTTTGTAAACTTATGTTATTTGTTTTAACAACTTTCAAGTACTTCGTTTTATTTTTGGAAGCTTTAGATACATACCACTCAATTCTTATGTATTTACATGTCAACAACCAAACTTCAATTTTTACATATATGCCACCTTACTATTCATGAAAAGGTGTATTTCACTTTTAAAAGTTAAAATAGTTGTATTTTTTATGCTGATATGAAAGATTTAGGTGGTATAAATGTAAAAAATAAAGTTTAGTTGTTAGATATGTAAATGCATATGAATTGGGTGGTATGGATAGCATATGAATTGGGTGGTAATGGATATAAATGCACTTTTATTTTCTTAGATACGTTGGTTTCAGTACTTCTGTCAATGTATCTGAAGGTACTGGGGACATTCCTCACTGAATGGGAGAAAGGCAGAGAGATTTGCAAGACGTTCCTATCAACAACTGAGTCTGCAATAACATATGCTGAACGGCTGGTCGAATTAGCTGATAGATTGGGATTTGATGGCTGGCTGGTATTGCTTAAATTCATGCCTCTCTCTTGCATTTACTAACTTGTCTGTCTTGGTTGTGTACAACTGCTCTTATTTCTTCGATTGGTGATAAACTTGGTTTCTTTTCGTGCAATTTGCTTCTGGTTTGTTTGGGATCAATTTGCTTTTCATTTTTATTTTTGTTTTTTCTTTTGTTTTTAAAAACATGTTTTTTTAGCATGCTTATTACATGTTTTTATCATTTATTTCTAAAATCAAATTAATGTATTTTTGAAAATACTCAAAATAATTTTTAGTTGTTTCATGTGTTTTTAAAAACAATCATACTTTAATAAAATAGTCAAACATATTTTGTTTCAAATCTAAGCATAAGCGAAACAAAATAAAAAAAAAACAAAAAAAAAAAAACTAAAAAAAGACCAAAGTGATCTCAACGACATTGTAGGTGTTGTTTGGGATCACTTTTGTTTTTGTTTTCCATTGATTGTTTTTATTTTTGTTTTGATTTTAACTTAAACATACTTATGGTACCTATTTTTAAGAATAATCAAGTCAACTTTTATGTGTTTTGAGTATTTTTAACAACAAGGTGATTTGCTTTTAAAAAGAAAAAAATAAAAATATGTAAAACTTATAGTAACCAAACATGTTTTCAAATATAAAAGCAAATATGAAGATAAAGTAGAAATCAAAAGTGATGTTAGATGGGCCCTTAATTTTTCAACCTATTTTGTTTAACTTCACTGTATGTTCAAAAACATTATTGTTTTTTTGGGTAGTTTAGTTTGTTATTTTGGACCTTTGACTTTTTTTATTTGCTACTTTCAGCCTCCGGTTTCTAATTAATACCTTTGCACACCCGCAACCTACCACCTACCCACTCCCTCTGCCCGCAGGCCCTCAAAACAGGAATCAGATTTGCTTCTTTGCCTTCTAGTTTCTCTTATAGCTTTTCTTAAGAATGAAATGATTGTTCAACCTTTGTGGATTGTTCCTAAATTCCATAAATTTAAACATGATCTCTATAAAGACTTATCATTGGAATCACGTAGAGATAGTCTATCCGTAATTGTAGTTAGTTTATTCAGTTTCATTTCTTGAATATCTTGTTTCTGACATGTTATTCAGCTAAACATAGAAGTTCCATTACATCCACGACAAATTCCGATTTTGAAGCAATTTATTGACCATCTGACTCAAACTATGCACAGGGTTGTCCCTGGATCTCTTGTTATATGGTAACTCACTGTTTTCTAAGTTTCCCTTTTTAAACCACCCATACTCAGGTAAATACCTTTTCTTCATTTATTGCCTCTCATTTTGGTGATGCAGGTATGACTGTGTAACTATAGATGGTAAACTTGCTTACCAGAATCAGTTAAATAAAAAGAACAAGCCCTTTTTTGATATCTGTGATGGTATATTTTGTAATTATAGATGGAAGGTATGTGTTAAGGACCATTTACATGCATATCACACAATTCCTTTGTATTTACATATGTAACACCTAAACTTTGATTTTTTTAACGTTTATACCAGCCAAAAAATTCCTCACATAAAAAATATCACTATTTTAACTTTTGAAAAGTGAAATAAACCTTTTCATGCACAAGTGAGTTGGCATCTATGTAAAAATTACAGTTTAGGTGTTAGATATGTAAATACGTAAGAATTGAGTAGGGTTGCCAAAGCGGCTTGTTGTTCGTGAACAACTCGTGTTCGGCTCGTTAATAAGCTCGTGTTCGATTCTTTCGTTGAGTTAACAAGCCCAACATGAACACGTTTTTGGCACTTGATATATAAATGAGTCGAACACGAACAAAGATTTGTTCTTTCGTGTTCGGCTCATTTTGGCTCGAAATACTACTCATCAATTATATATATATATATATAAAGATTTATAATCAATTAAAATTATTAGTTAAAAAATAGAATAAAAATATGTTAAATTATATTTAAATGATGTTTTAATATAAAAAATAAGATTTAAATCTTGCCCCAACCCTTAACATCCTACAATTGCATGACCAGAGTTGTCAACACGACTCTTTGTTTGCAAATAGCTCGTGTTTGACTCACTAAGCAAACGAGCCTAACACGAACATATTTTTTGTGTTCGAAATATAAGTGAGCCGACACGAATAGTGATTTTTTTTTAATGAGTCAAACACGGGCTGAGCCTCGACTCGCTCGTGTTTGTCTCGTTTACACTCCTAGAATTGAGTGGTATGCATGTCAATCTTCCTTGTATTAATTTCTTTGAGTATTCTTTAACGTGAACCTCTTTTTGTTGTACTTAATTTTTTCATGTTTTTTTTTTCTTTTTTTTTTTATACAGAAAAATTACCCAAAAGATTCAGGTGCTGTTGCAGGTGATCGCAGGTTTGATGTATATATGGGAATTGATGTTTGGGGCAGGGGTACATACGGTGGAGGAAAATGGAATGTAAGTAGCCTGAATGACGTGGCAGCCTTAATGTGTAATTTAAACAAGTTCTATTGGTGGCTAAGCTTCACTTATATGTTGTAACAAGAACCTGATTCAACATTAACATAAATTGCAGCGAGAAACTTGAATTGTCATTATAAAAAAATTCTGATTAATTTTTTTTAAACTGAGCAAATTATTAGTTGGGGCATTTACATACATACTACCCAATTCCTATGTATTTTAATATCTAACACCTAAAGTTTATATTTTACTTATATACCACCCAAGTTTTTCATATCACATAAAAAATTCCCCAATTTTAATTTATAAAAAGCAAAATGTACATTTTCATGCATTGGTAAGCTGGCATGCATGTAAAAAATGAAGTTTAGTTGTTAGATATGTATACATTGAAATTGAGTGGCATGTATATAAATCTTCCTTATTTGTTATGGAAAATGCAGTTTGAACAGCTGGACATAAAATTGGGTTTGAATAGGCAACCTAAATTTTAGTTGTAGGGTAAATGCACTAATTCTGGTTGTACTTTGATGCGCTCTTTAATTGCTTTACATCAATGTTATAATTAAAGAGGCTATGGAGAAAGATTGAATTTTGTTTTTTGAGTTAATGAAAAAACCAAGATACATTATTAATAGACAATTAAGGATAGCTAAGTGGGGTTAGTCAAGGGCCCTGAAAGGTAGAAACTAAGAACAAAAAAATGGTTATTAAATGCATAGAATTAATTACTTCCTGATGAAAGTAAATAACAAGAAAACTGAATAAACTAACGACAATTGGTTTCGAACACTGGTTTAGCTGTATCTTTTGGACAATTTCTTACCAATGACAGTTTTTGTCTGTTGGATTACCACTTTCCTTTCTAAATCTTAGTATCTGTATTTTCATTAGAGTTTGAGAATTATATCTTTTTTACTTTATCATACGCTTCTTTTGTTGTTGGGAATAATTTTTCCCATATATTAGTGTGTCTCTAGCTTAGGTATGGTTGTTATATTTTCCATCATCCAGTTCGGGATTAATTTGATTCGGACATATTTCTTGGTAACTCCCAGCCCAAACGTGAGTAAACAAAGAGATGGGTATGGTCCATATCTTATTAAATGTTAAGAACCTCTATTGTGATTTGTAATTCTCGTTACCTTCATTAGCCTTATCCCAGCTAATAGTAGACTACTTATGATTCATAATATTTTCCTTGGATTATTACTTGCATTTATGTTTGTTACTTGCGTGGTAGACGAAGGTTGGTCTTGATGCACTGAAGAAAGATGATGTTTCCGCTGCTATTTTTGGGCCAGGATGGGTTTACGAAACTCAACAAGGACCAGACTTCCAGACTGCTCAAAATAGGTACTTGGTGAAAAACTTACTGTAAAAATTCAGCAATGACAAATTTTGTCAATACTAAATATTAAGTACTCCATCTCCTCGCTCAATGATTAACATCTACATTATCTTCCCTGTCTTTCATCCTACCAACATATTTTCTCTAATCTTCATTATTTTCCACTTATGGCCGCGCTAAGCATTACTTGTGTTGTTAAATGTATCGGCGGTTCATATAACCATCCAATATAACAAAATTTAATGCCGAACACCTTATGTTTATTATAATGTAAATTATTACTATTTATTTGTGGTTCATCTACTGTGGGATATTGTACAATTTTTAAAAGAGAAACTAGTTAGTGATTTTATGTCTTTAAGATCAACAAGGCATCCGCATATTTGGAAAGTTACAACTGTGATATTCGTTCAGTGATATAGCTCAATAGGTGTTTCAAAAGGATGATGAAATATACTCTCAAGGATAGATAAGAAATATGGATTTTGTGGTGGTGGAAAGGTAATGAGGTTGGCTAAATGTTATTTCAATGATGCATGGGTTTATTCTCTAGCAAACCATTAAATGTGGATGCTGTTACTTCTCGGCTCCCTGTCATATGTTGTCCATTTTCTTGTTGAGATGGATATTTCTAGCCTTTTGGCTTAATAGCCATGGATTGATATTTCTTCAAGTGGCCATTAGCAAGAAGTAGAATTTAAATGTTTGCCCTTATGTTGCAAATTTCGTAAATTTTTTTGTCTTGAGTTTTTTTAATGCTTTAAAGCTTTCTCGGAATTAGGGAACTCATTCTTGATGGTTTCATTTGCTGACGTAAGCTCTTTCAATCATTTTATGGGCTCACAAAATCATTGTGCGGCATGTATTCATCATCAATTGATGCTTTCTAGCTTTTTGTATGATGCTCCCTCTAACTTGGTTTTTTTGGAATGTTCCTATGATTTGAATATTACTTGAGATTCATGTCTCGAGTTAGTGCTTTTTCTTGTTGCTAACTTTATTGGTTGGTAATGCCCCATCATTTTCTCTAGTTTTGGAAGTTGAGTCTCTTATTTAGCTTGAGCCTTGCTTGGTTCAAAACATTTACTAGCTTATTGAGGATTTTTTTACCTTTTTTTCCCCTCTCCGATTGCTACTATAGCCATGCTCATTAATGCTAAACAATATTATTCTTGCGTTGAGTGTTTTGATGGTTCTAGCTCGGTTCAATTTCAAGATTTCACTGGAAGTTTAATGAGTATAGTGGATAAAATATTTCAACTAGTTTTATTTCATCGAGCAACTAAAATATTTCATCTAGTTTTTTGTCATATTCGGAGCAAAACATTATAACTCTAATAATTTTGGCATTGTGGACTTGGTTAATGTTCGAGTCAGAGTGAACCACTTATCTAGGATGTCATTTCTCTCTTTTTTTTTTAAAAAAAAATTTGCCTGATCTAATGTATTTTCCTTTTCTCTCTCGATAGCAGTTTCATATTATTGCTTTGCCAGGCACATTTTTTACCTGCTAGTTATAAAATTCATCTCGTAAAGAAAGAAACTATAGCCTAACTCTCTGCCATTGCATTCTAAAGCCTAATCCCCTCATTGCAGCTCACAATTAAGGCCACTACATCAATCCCTAGCCTACATCATCCGTTAAAATCCACTAACATAATTATTCTTTCATGGTAGCTCTCAGCCACCATTAAATTCCACACATCCCTTAGGCTCCAAAAGACCACTTCCTCTTCCTCTCTCGTATCAAACAAGAACAAGGGACTTCCTTCCACATAAAATCCATTACATCGGAGTGCAAGCAACATTGCTGGGAGATACTACAAATCCTGAGCCGATTGACAGCTTAGAAGCTTTTGGAGCTGAGATGTGATGAGGGACACAACGTTAGGCTCCCACATTGTCATTTATAGAGACTTTGTGTAACGGGCTGTGAGCTGCAGTTTGTAGGGTTTTGTTAATCTTGAGGCTCATTGTGTTAGACACGACAAGCCCGCCAAATAATTTGAAGACTTATTTTAGGTGCAAGGCTAAAAGGATGATTTAGTAATTTATTATTTATGATTGTGTGCTATAAATAGGGCTAATATGTTTAGGATTGGGGTTATGATGAGATTGTTGTCTTGAGTCTTAGGGTTAGGGTTTGGAAGAAACTACCTATCTCTCGAATCGTAGGTGCTAGGTTTAGGGTTTTAGATGGATCACCTTTCTTTTAAATTGTAGTTGCTCATCTCTTATGCACTTGAGTGTGTTGTTTGGAGTTCTTGTTTGTTTGTTCGGAGATGAATCAAATTAGCCCTAATTTGAATTTTCTCACATATTTCTTGCAATTTGTTTACTGATTTTGAATCTATTTCATATCGAATTGGTATCAAAGTTGCTCAGTTAGAAATTTTTCTTGGTGGAGACTCATCTTTTTGGGCGGAGACTAGCCACGTCAAGATTGCGGGCCTGTTCAGGGGAGGATCGTGGATGGATCGCGGCGTGCCAAGCCTCGATACAATTATAGGAAATGGTAGTTCTTGAAAGCGGTAGTTTTTGGAATTATGGCATGCCCTATTGCGCATGCTCTGTTGCGATAAAGTTGTAGTTCTGGGAAGAGCCAACAACAAATTTCTCATTCATGATTTCTCGCAGTAAGTTTCTGCTCTGCTCTGCTGCGATTCGAGCCCTAGAGCGGAAACTAGCCTAGTTGTGATTCGCATGCTAGGAAAAACCAACAACAGGATAGCTCATGATTTCTCGCTCCTGACCACTGCTCCACTCGATATAGATGAGAATTGAGCTAGCTGAAATGTTAACGATGAGATTGCAACGTACAAAGTTCGCCTTTGCGATTGAAAACAATTTAGAGAGTCATAGCGGCCAAGAAGTAGATGATCTGGAGAAGAAATTAGAAAGAGAGAGGTAAACTAAATCAGATTTGAAATGGAGGAGCGTTTCTCGTTCCTAGAGGGCGCTTCTTGTCAATGGAGGAGAGATTCACGGCTATGGAAGAAATGATGAAGAAAATTATGGAGCGTCAAGCGAATTTGCCACCGCTTACCTCTGGATCGAGCGCGACCTTAGGAACGAAAACGAGCAGTAGCAATATGAAGGATTTGTGTGGCATCAGTGCCGCATCGTTGCCTTAGGCGAATATGGGGCCGCGGGATCGAGCGAAAGATTTAGGAACGAACTCGAGCGACAACACTTGGAAGGAATAACGTGACATTTGAACGGTTGGAACAAACAGAAGCATGTGAGATAGAACGAAGGGGTCGGGAGTGGATTCGAGCGGTAACATTTGGAGGGAATGACACGACATACATGGGTTTGGAATGAGTGGCAGTAGACAGAATGGTACTGCGTGCAACTTGGGGCTGGAGATGTTTGCTTCAAAGAATTTCGACCTGGAACAGGAGACCACGGTCGATGTGACCCACCTCGACGAAGGGCTGCATCCAACCGCGCTATTGTTTTTAGCTGTGAAAGGCGATTTAGTAGTAATGATGAAAATAAGCTTGGTGGAGAAGAGCAGGGGAGTTTGTATGGGATTGATTTTGACACTGCAAAGTATTTAGGAGGGAGATGAGATAGTGGTGTTTCGTGGTGACCCTTGTTTGTGCAAGAACTTATTGTCGGCAAATCCATCATAAGTATCAGCTATGTTGGAGTGTCCTATACTTAAGATTGTGAAGGGATTGGGATGTTTTTCGGACTTATAGGTTACTACCGAAAGTTAACGAAGGGTTGCATTTCAATTGTGCGACCGTTGATAGAGAAATTGAAGAATGATAACTTTCAATGGGAGAAAGCGGTGGCCCAGACATTTAAGAAGTTAAAGATGGCCATTGTGGGTGTACCCGTGCTGGCTTGACTTAATTTCAACCAACCTTTTATTATAGAGATGAATGCTTCATGCTATGGATTAGGCACATTCCTCATGCAGTGTCAAAGTCCCATCACTTATTTCAATCAAGTACTAACTGCAAGAGCCAAGCTCGAGTTCATTTATGAGTGGGGCTTATATGATGTGATCCAATAGCTGTTTCCTTTTTTTCTCACCTTGAGGACATTGTGTCTTTTTGGGAGGGGAGTAATGTTTGACTGGTGCCAAAGGACAATTTAGTGTTTTGATAGTTATTTTTTTGTGAGGGTATAAACAATGTTACTATGTTTAAGGTTAGGTTATGATGAGATTGTTATCTTGAATATTTGGGTTATGGTTTTGAGAGAGATCGTCTACTTCTCGAATTGTAGGTGTTAGGTTTAGGTTTTGGGAGAGATTGCCTACTTTGCTTATCTTTTATGCATTCGAGTTGTGTTATTTTGTATTGGTGAAGTAAATAATTTTATTTGCCCTAATTTTCTGATGGAAATTTGCCTCCATTTCATGAAGTCCTGGAGGCAGGGGACAATGGGGCACACTAACTCGATTTCAGATTGTTGTTGTATCAGATGAAGGGGTTCGCTTTAATAATTCCTTTTTTTTCTGAATTTGTTGAGTTATAGGTATTACAGTATGATCCACTGTTTTCTGGTCAATTGTCCCTCTAGGTTAGCTGTGAGATGGATGAGGCAACTTGCTCGTGATTTTCTTGTAACTGAATTATCTTTTCTATATTTCAACACTTTTAATTTTTTTTAATACGTTTCAGCAGCACAGATTTCATTTGATTTTAAAATGGATCTTTTTTTCCTTTATTTTATTTTGATCTGTGCAGGTGGTGGTATATTGTTGAGAAATCATGGGAAGTTCTCCAAAGTTATCCAAATATGTTACCTTTTTATTCAAACTTTAATCAGGTAGAGTTAATATGCTCATTTAATGTCTTAATTGGTGCAGTGCAGTTAAGCAGCTATAAAATTGAAAGTTTGTGCCTATATGTGTTGGTGTTATGTGGCCTTCACGGTTTAAAGTCTATTCTAGCATAAAAGCTAATATATTGTCTTAATATAGCCTTGTCTTATCATGTAATATATTTGTCAAATATATTTATAGGGTCATGGGTATCAATATTCTATAGGAGGGTTTCGAGTTGCTAATAGTCCCTGGAATAACATGGCTTGTCAAGGCTTTCAGGTACCCTACTATTTCTTCTCAATTTCTGTAGTTGAACTTCACTTAACGCAATTTATACAAAATTCAGAGGTATTTATTCTTCTTAGTTTCATATATGATATCATTATCATTATTATTACTTCAGCTGCAGGATTAAGTAACATTTGGTTGTTTTTATTTTTGCACGATCCATTTGAACTGTAATCTTTTATTCCACATAATGGTTCATTTTATTTATTGAATAAAATATGATAGAAATATTTGGCTCTTTAACGGCTGGCAAATGTAATTATGCTCATATCTCATAATTGTGAAAGCATTAAAAGAAAACATGCTCATATGTTACTCTTGTCGAGGCATATTTAAGGAAAAAAAATTGGGTCAGGATCCCGACTGAAAGTTTGGTCAATATGAATCTCAAAGTTGAATTTATTTTGAGATAAGTGCAATATAATATCTGATTGATTAGTTGGTTATTATATTCATCGCAAAGCAAATCAAATAGTTTTGAGATCCATCTTCACTCAATTCTTTTCTTATTAAGGGATCCTAGTGAATCTCTCATCATCTATGGATTTCACAAATATTTTATTTGAAACATTTTTAGTTCTAATTTAAAATGATCTTTCTAGTTTTGGTAGTCTGATGTTTCTATATATGCTTTCACTATTATACATTGGGTTGAAGAGATTCAAAGATAAGGTTAGTGAATAGATGATGACAGTCTGCAGGATTATTGCAATTATTCAATAAAAAAAAGAAAAATTCACTTCATATTGTATTGTGCTCGTATAAAAGAAACAACAACAACAACAAAGCCGTAATCCCACTACATGGGGTCGGCTATATGAATCCTTTTTCTCGATTGCGTCCTATTTAGTGCCATATTTTCATTTAGTTCTAGTAAATTAAGATCATTTTTAATAGAATAAGCCCAAGTCTTCCTAGGTCTACCTATGTCTTTGTTAACACAAGTCGAATCTAAAACATCTACTCTCCTAATTGGATCATCATATGGTCGACGTTTAATGTGACGAAACCATCTAAGACGACTTTCTCTAATTTTGTCCATCATAGGAGCTACACCAACCCTATCACGAATATATTCATTTCACATTTTGTCTCTAAGTGTAAAGCCACTCATCTACCTAATCATTCTCATCTCGGCAACACTTATTATTATGCTTCTCTTTTAAAGGCCAACATTCAGCGCCATATAGCATGGCAGTTCTCACCACCGTCTTATAAAATTTTCCTTTCAGTCTAAGCGGTACTTTTCTATCACACAAAAGGCCCGAAGCATTCCTCCACTTCAACCAACCAACTTGAATTCTACTATTAACATCCCCATCTATATTACCATCGCTTTGAACAACGGACCCAAGATATCTAAATCGTTCACACCTTTTAATAATTTGATCACCCAAAGTCACACTTCTGTCACTAGAGCTATTACTACTAAAATTGCATTCCATGTATTCAGTTTTAGTTCTACTTAAATGAAGGCTTTTAGACTCCAATGTAGACCTCCATAATTCATGTTTTTCTCCATACATGTACACAATCAAACAAATGTCAATTTCTAACCTAAGAGATAGTTCCTTGGGAATGATCTCCGATGCTCAAGTTAGTGACCAAGTCATAGTAAGATCATTCAACTTAATTCTAATTGTAAGAGATGGCACTTCATGTTGATTCTTAGCATGTGGAGGCTTATTTTTCAGAGAGAAAGGTTTCAAGTGATTGAAAAGCAGATAAAAGCTGAATAAATGGGGGCTTATATTTATATATATGGCCAAGGATTATTTAAATAAGACAAAAAGACTAACGCTTCTTTGGAATGGACAATGAAGATCACACATACCTCACCAAAAATTGAACTCATAAAAAGTCTCCTGGTGACATTGGGCCTCTATGAATGGGAATAAAGAGGATTCACATGTTTTAGATCATAGTGGAGTCCATATTTTGGATTGGCAGGGACAATTTTAAAGACTTGTCTCCTCGATTAGGTTTGATGCAGCTCCATTATTTTCAAAGTTAAATTTGGTACTGTTTGTTGTTTTGAGTGTAGAGATTTCCAAAAGATATGATGTGCAGCAACTTTGAGCATAATGTTCATAATAGTGAATGAAGTTTTGGAGTTTATTGAATAATCTCATGCAAACAAGTGGGGCAGCGGTGACAATTTAGATCACTATTCTTTGCTGCGGGCGGAACCCAAATTTTGTTGGGTTGTTCGAGTGAATCCATGGGATTGGTTGAGTCAATCTGAGCTTATTCAGGTACTAGTCACATCTCAATTTAGTCTCTTACAGGCGCTTTGAGATTTATGCTTCATTTTACAAATTGTGCTTATTATTTTTATTTTTTTTTTTACATTACAAATTGTGCTTATTCATGTAAAGTTTCTCACAAACGCAATATCTGTCTTCTTATTTCCAATTATTTTATGAAAAGTCTAGCAAGATTTTTTGACAACTTATTTGTATTCGTGGGGCATTAATAAATTGACTACTAATACTTAATATGAAAATAAAGATCAAGTATAACATGTGATAGATTAATGAGTTTCCATACTAACTATTGATACATTTTTTTATCAACTGGAGTTGGGTCTTCCTTGATCGTAATTTTTTTTAAAGACTCCATTGGATGTTTGCAGCCTTGTATTCATCTCAAATTTCTTTTGTAAAAACAAGCAAACCTATGTGCTGAGAGATGGATTTCCCTTTTTGTTGTACAACTATTTGTATGTGTAAGAGATATTTTAAAGAGCATGCTTAGGAGATATTTTAATTGAGTTGGATCCTTGATTTCAAAATTTTAGCTAAGGCCCTCTTTGGGATCACTTTTTGTTTTCGGTTTTTCAATTTTGAAAACAAAAAAGAGTAGAAAACAAACCTATTAGGCTTATTTTCAAAACATAAAAAACACAGAAATTGTGTTTGCACTATTTAAAAAAAACAAGTTTTTCAAAGCATTAACTGCACCTTGCCCCTTGTTTGCGCCACCCCCCCCCCCCCCCCCCCCCCCCACCCCGTTAGCTTCCTACCACCGTCCGCCCTCTGGCATGACCCAACGCTGCCTGCCCTCCTACTGCCCGCTGCCGTCCGCACGGGTAATGTTTCGTGCTGGGTGGAGCAAGGAAGACGTCGTATATGCAATGGCGGCGGAACTTAATAATGGAGTGCCACGTGGACCCAATCAATTTATAAAAAAAGTATAATTTTGTATTTAACAAGAAATACCCGATCAAATATATTTTATATTTTGTGTTTTTAAAAACATATAAATCTTGACAATATTAAACCCGCTTTCCAAAAATAGAAAACAAAGCAAAAATAAAACAAACTAAAAACAATAAAATAAAATAAAAAACGAAAAGTGATCCCAAATAGACCCTAAGGCATATAGCTTGTTTATCTCTTTTTTATGATTACCTTTAGGATGATTTCTTATAAATGATTTTACCTTCATATATTTTCTGATTAATAAGGTTTGTTTTGATTGCCTTTGATAGGGCTCTTGCCTTTTAATCACTATGCTGAATCTATTGAATAACGTTCTTGGTAAATTCTTATGTCATATAAGAATTCCTTGAGTTCACATACTTGGTTTGTATTATTCATATTCTAAAGGCCAAAAGGACTTGTCATGTAAATTTTATGTTTTAGTCATGCATTTAGGAGGGTGGATGCTTTATATTCAACTTAAGAAAAGCAGATGTAGACCTAAAAAGATATGGGCATGTTAATTTGTTAGAATTAAATGAAAATATGACACTCAGTTGGACACAATGGATAAAAAAGATTATTTAACGGACCCCACTTAGTGGGATAAAGGCTTGTTGTTGTCATCATCGTCGCTGTTGTTGTTTTAGTCATCCATTTATGATTTCTTTTTTCTATTTTGAATTGATAAACTAATCTAAATTTTTAGCAAGTGAAAAGATGACTTTAGCTAATTTCAACTTAACAAGGGAGCGAAAGTTTCTTCATAATCAATTTCATATATTTGAGTGAACCTTTTGCGACCAAGTTTGCTTTGTATCCGTCAATATTTTCTTCTGATTTGTATTTTAATTTGAAAATCTATTTACATCAAACTGTTTTACTTTTGGGAAGATTTGAAAGTTTTTAGGTATTAGTTCTTTTGAGGGCTTAAATTTTTTCATGAACTTCATTTTTGCTCTTGGGCATTTATTGGGCTCTTCTTGAATAATATTTGGAATTTCTTGGTTATAAACATTGTAGTAAAAAAATGAAACTTAGGATGTAATATCATAGGAAATATAATGATTGATTGGTTGTTTGGTGCAAGTTCTTTTTTTGAATGCAGCAATAAGAGTAGTTAGATCATCCTTTGAAACAATATTTTATTATCCTTGTGTAGTGGTGTCAAAACTCAGGTTAAACATTGGGTTTGGTTTGGAGAATTGATTTGTTTTAAATGGTTGATTGATGTTTTTCCATTTTTTTTGAAATAAATAAGCCCTTTCTACCATGCTTGTTGTATGTGGTTTTCAAAAGGCTGAGATTTAGATTGGTGAGATTCAAGTAAGTTTGGAAGATGTGTATGCTGAGATTTTAATTAGGTAGTACTGATATTTTCACAAAACTTATATTTATAGTTGGTATTGATATTTTCTCTATATTTTTAAAAACTTATATTCATAGATAGAATTGATATTCTCCCCCTTAATGAGTTTTGGGAAAGAAGGATTATTTTCAACGAAGGTTTTATTTTTTGTCACTGGAATATTTTCTGTACTGGTAGAATAATATTTGTATCCTTGTAGATGAGGAGGGTAGCCAACAAAGATGCAATTCCTGAGTTTTGGGAACTTCTTGATGAAAAGAAATATGCACAAACCCAAAGCATCCATCTTGGATATGCTTGTGCTAGAGTTTGACATAAAATTTTAAAGTTTAGGATTCTAGTGACATATAATTAATGATATTTGCAACAGCAAGAGCAATGTTCCTTCAATAATTTATTGGCATGTCTTTAGTAATTATAATTGATCGATCAATATCCGGAAGGTGTCTATTTCTTTTTTTGTGTTTTCAGTATCCTATTTTATTGAGAAGTATGGATACAAAAAGATTAATGAATAATGTTAGTGGAGATATTGCCCAATAATGAAATGAAAGATTATTTTATATTTTCGGCCCTAAGGGCTTAAACTTGAGTTTTGGATTATTTTCTTTACTGGTAGAATAATATTTGTATCCTTGTAGATGAGGAGGGTAGCTGCTATTTGTTGGTAAGGGCTGGGTTCTTGAATGGGTGTGAATTGCAGGTGTTGAGTGCAGTTGGTGGGAATGATTGGCGCCTCAAGGTTGACTGTAGTTGGCTGCCGTAATGTCCGTAGATGTTGAACTTCCTTAAAATTATTAGAATAAAGAGTTTAAATTTGAATAGAGAATTTTACTGATTTCTTTATTAAATAAGTTTAAATAGTACCAGACTTCAGACCAATATAAAAAACCAAGTAACAATAATTTTGCAATCATTGTTACTTGGTTTTCGAGCTGATTTTGAGCCAACCCCAGCTCAGCTCGAAATCGGATTGTTGATTGGTTATGATTATGAATTTAGAAAATTTAGCTCGAAGATCGTTAATTGGTCAAAGATTGATTCAAATTTTGGCTCGGATCAATGTCGTATCGAAATAAACGAGCCGTGCTATGAACCAAAGTTTTGGATTGAATTTTTTTCAAGCCGATTTTGAGCCGACCCCAACTCAACTAGAAATTGGATCGTTAACAACCCTACTATCAATATGATCAAACAAGTGATGTGTACATTGATATTTCTAACATGATTTGAAGATGTTACAATCACGAGCATGGTCTCCATTGTGATTGTCTAGTCCATGAGAACTATGGTCACCTCTTGAGTGGAAAATGGTTTTGTTTTATCCTATTGACTGATTGGCAACTACTAATAGGAAAACAAAGAACATAAAAGGAATATGATAAATATGTAAATATTCTAAATTAGGAGTATATAATACGAGATTTAAAGCATATCTTACAATTCTAGTATCTTAAAATATTTAAAGCATATCTGCAACTTTGCAATCTTGTATTTTCCAAGATAACAATAACATTCTGTAATTTTTTTTTTCTATTTTAAATATGTTCTTTACTATAAATTAGTAGACCATAAGAGAGAATGATTGTTATCTTTATAGCCTAACATTAGGAGACAGCTCCTTTTCAAAATTGTATGATTTTGTTGAGACAGAATAAACTATTGTAAAAAAAGCTTAAGTTACTTCTATTTAATCAGGAGAGAAAAATCCTATTTTAAATGTTTCAAATCTACAAGGAAAGCATTTTATATCAAAATGGGCTTCTCTCCTAATGCTTAATTTGTAATACAAGTGAGAGGGGAGCTTCCCGCTTGGACCCTTTCCACGATTTCTGCTGCATTGCCACGATTTTCACTTGTCTTACGACTGCCTCACCGTCTGGATCGCGTGCATCAAAGTCTGGGCAGCATGGACTAGTTCATACTGAGATTCTAAGGGTCGACAGACCTTCCATACGTGGATTTATAGCCTCTTTGTGAGAGGGGTCCCACTCAGATTTACCCTAGGCCAATATATTATATTTTCTTTTTGTGTTTTAGGTTTTTTGTATTGGATTTTGTTTTTGTTATGATAGCCGCCAACGACCCCTGTTTTCCCTTTTATAGGTGTATCCAAGGGCGAGTGGTGCTCCGGATGCATCTCGTTCCAAGATGATGATTGTCTTCCAAGGGTTGAGTATTGCTTCAGCTGTCTATCGTTCCCTAGGGGATATTTATCTTTCCCTTTTCTACCATGCTTGTTGTA
>NW_018164951.1:3032098-3071923 GCF_001263595.1 Phalaenopsis equestris | reverse complement strand
CTTTCCCTAATTTCTCCGCATCCCTCCAGCATTGCTACCATGCGTTCTCCTTGCTGCAGCCACCCCGACAACAACCCTTTTGCTGTTCTTCCTGCAGTTCCTCGCTGTCCAGTCATCCTTCTCGTTGTTGCAACCCCTGGACAGTCCTCCTTTTGCTATCTCACAGTCCCACGCACTTTCCACGACTGCCATTGTCATTCACGCTCGCTTCAGCCGTTTCTGGTTGTTTTGTTGTTGTTCTAGCCCTCCCAAACTGCTTCCCTGCCATCTAGCCACTGCCATAGGCTCCTGCACTGCCTCCCTGCCACATCTCGCTGTCCCAGCCACTCGGAATCCCCTCCCCACAGCTTAGTTTCCGTTCTAGCCACCCAACACTGGTTCAGATCGTTGTTTCCCCGCTGACCAGCCCGCTTATCCACTTCCTGTCGTCCCGGGCAGAGAATATCCCCTACTTCTCTGCTGTACCGCCCACGCGCTTCACCTCCCCACCTTGTCGTCACATTCCAAACCCCCAACGACGACCACCACCAAGTCCACCACCATTGGTACACCCTAGTCACAGTTTGTATGATGTGTCTGCTGCTATTTCTATTTACATTTGTGAGATTGTATTTCTTAATTTTTACTTCAGCAATGTTATTTGATTTTCCTTTGTTGTTCGGGTTAACTCTAGTATCAACGAGCATATAAAGTGGGCAACAAAAGTCGTGTTATTGCTCAAATATAAGGTATTGTGACATGCAAAACTATAATGCAAGTTAATATTGCTTACTTAGATACAGAAGGTCTGAAAAGGATAGCATATTTTATACCTTATCAATATATTTATATATATTTATATAGTCTAAATTTATTTTTCTTTATTTATTAGAGCTGATCACTAGGTTGGTTGATATGAACATTTCATATTTGAATAAGCTTGAACAAAATAATAAACCCATTGGTAGTTTTTTCTTCTTTTGGGTTGCCATTTACTCTTGCATGGTACTTATAATCCTAAACTATTTTAATGCTTTTTTAAATTCAAGAAGTGTTTTAATAATTACAACTTATGAGAGAAATAATACATTATTTAGTTCAATTCATGTCGCTTTAATTTCTTTCTTTCTTTTTTTTTTACACAAAGCTAGGCTGCACAAGATGTTTTCTAATCCATATAGAAGACTGTAAATAATAATTTACTTGGTTGTTTAAATGCCCATTTGAATGTCGGTTGGATATAGCTGCATTATTTAGTATGATGATCAGGCAGGACAGCCCAATCCCTGGAAATTCAAGCCCATGCTTGACAAAAAATGACTCACACCAGGTTAATGATCAAGTTTAATATCAATATAGTATTATACGAAGCGTATGAGAAAAATCTATCTTTTGAAAATTTTCAAATCTAAAAGCAAGGGAACAGCTTCATTTCAAATTAAAATTAGAGATATATTTTATAGTTTATTAATGACGTCTCATTTGATCAAAATTTCAACCAAAAATAATTTGCTTTTTGAGCATTACACCATCATCAAATCAAATTATGCATTATTTAATAAATTATTTGCACTGTATTATATTTACTTTTTTTCTTTACATGGTTTAGATTTTCTGGTCGTTCTTTTGTTTGTTTCACAGGCTATCCTAGATTGTAAGGAATCTTCCCAAAGTTCTGTGCAAGTGTTCATCAAGTAAGTTTACTAACGCTTAGTAAACTTCCATTCTAAATTTACATAAATTGATGTTTTGCAGCAGTTCAAAACTGGCACTCTTGTAAATAATATATTTGTGAACATTAGAAAGTATTTTATGGGTATTATTGTAGATTTGTAAATAATTTCCGGTGCCTCCTGAGTCCTGATGATTAAGTGTTGTTCTTTGAGTTTTGTAAGGCCCCTGGTTAACAGAGCCTTGTTCATATTAAAGTCGACTATTAACATAGGTACTGCTGCTGGAGTGTTTATGTTATGCAGGCATATGGTTGCTTTCAACTATAAATTTCATGTTGTGGAAGGAGTATCTGCTTTTTGTTGTATGTACTCTAAGTTTTGCAACACATGGATTTCGTTAAAGTAACATTTATTGTTACTTATATTCATTCTAACTTATCCATTTATTAAAAACAATTCGGAAACTGAAACCTTCCTGGAATTTTAATTTGGAAATGGCATTCTATTATTTTTACAATCGTGCTAGGCATATATATTGGATCATGTCTTTTCTCTCTGTAATTAATTTAGATTGCCAAGTTCGCTTTTCATCTAGCTTCCAAAACAAACTCTGAATTTGGCACAACTTTCTGATTCAATCGGATTCAAAATCAGCAAACAAATTACAAGAAATATGTGGGAAAATCCAAATTCGGACTGCTTTGATTAATCTCTAAACAAACAAAGAAGAACTTTAAACAATATATTTAAATGCATAAAAGATAAGCACTTATAATTTGAGTGGAAGGCTATCTCTTTCAAATTCTAACACTAGCACTTATACTTATAATTCGAGAGTTATGCAATCTCTCCCAAACTCTATCCCTAAATCTCATGACAACAATTTCATCATAACCTTAACCCTAAATATATTAGCCCTATTTATATCCCACAACTTATTTCTAAAATAAGTCTTCGAATTCTTTGGCGGCCTCAACGTGTCTAACATTACTCCCTTCCTGAAAAGATACCTTGTCCTTAAGGTAGAAGAGAGAAAATTGCTCTTGGATCAAGTTTTATGGCTTCAACATGACATCATCATTCGGTAATTCTTTCCATTTAATCAGAAAATTGTAGCGACCCTCGTGAGTATGAAATGTCATTTTGTGCACATCCTTCAGCCATATCTGAATATGTCTGTACCTTAATTTTGGAAAATATTGCAGCCCCAAACAACTCATCAGTTGTTTGTCGATTATTGGAATCTCTATCAATTCCGTATCATGTCTCTTCCATGTTATGCAATTCGATCAAGAATCTCAATTGCGTTCTGAATTCCCCTCACCATGGTTTTGAGCTTCACCAAAGTCGTGCATAAATTGGGGTCATCGTGAAACACCATAATCTGGTCCCCACTCCTGAATCCTCTCCAGTGTCAAAGTCGGTCCCTTACGAGCTCTCCTGGTCTTCTCCACTAGTTCCATTCCCATCATTACTCTTGAATCGTCTTTCGCCTTAAAGTTTGTCGCAACAAAGGGCATGGGCTCAGTTGGATGCAACCCTTCGTCGAGATTCTACCCACCGTGATTTCATTTTCCAAATCGCAATCATTTGTTGATTTTTCCAGCCTCAAATCTTGTATCATCCCGCTTTGCTTGTTGTCGCTTGTTCTAAGCATCCTGATGTCTCACAATTCCATCTAGATGCTGCGGCTCGAATCCGCTTCCAACTCCTTTGCTAAATCTCATCCGCTTTTATTCGTTCCAATTGTTTGGATGTCGCACAATTCTTTCTATGTGCTGCCGCTCAAGCCTGCTCCCGATTGCTTTGCTAATCTCGTTGCTCCATATTCGCTTAAAGCAGTTACACTGCCCTGATGCCGCACGAATCCTTTTTATTGTTGTTGTTTGTGTCAGCTCCCCACGTCATCACTTGATTCAACACTAGGTAGTGGTAGGTTTGTGTGAAGATCCTCGATCTTCCTATTATTTCGTCCAGGGGTTGTGATTCTACACTCCATGGTCGAGATTCGTCCTTCCATGAGCGAGAAATACTCATCCATTTTCAATTTGATTTGGCTTACTTCTCACTCTAATTTCTTCTCCAAAGCCTTTTTTTTGTTGACATTACGACCGGGATGTTTTTTGATCAGGGAGGCAAAACTTTGTACTTCAAAATCCCCTAGTTGGTTTCGTGAATATCTGTAATTGAGACTATGTGCTTAGGGCGCTTCGTATTGCTTCCTAAAGGAATCAAATCATGGTTGTGCTACTAGGGCATGATGCACTTCTATATTTGGCTTCCTTGTATTTGCCGCGATCCCGACTTGTCAATTGTGACAATATCTTCATTATCTTTATGTTGCGATCCAGACGTTGCTTCATTGTACTCGCTGCAATCCCGTTATTGCTTACGAACTAGCTTGATCACAACTGCATCGCATCACTATGGCACCCAACCACCCATGTTGCTTCCAAGATAGCTTGATTCGAGTGATTATATCGCTCTGTATGCCTCGTTCTTCTCTTCCTAGCTACCCCGTGATATCCTTGGTCCATGTATGTTGTGATCCTATATTTATTTCCCGGAAATTTGTACGTCAGAATCCTGTCATTTTTTTCCTGGCACTACTGTATCACGATTGCTCTGTATTTCACGAACCTTCTCGTCCGAACTAGCTTGTGTATCATGACTGTATAGCGTGGTTCAGTCACAAAGGATGTTGTAGGCCGCGATCACACGAAAGCGACGTCTATATCTCGGGATTTCGAAGTTGTCTTATCATAATCAAATGCTTTGATACTAGTTTGGTATGCATGGAGATGAATTGACATCGCAAAATTAGGGCAAATAAAATTCTTTACTGCAACAATACATAACAACACAACACAACTCCAATGCATATAAAATAAGCACCTACAATTTGAGAGGTAGGTGATGTCTCGCAAACCCTGACTTTAGTATCTACAATTTGAAAGGTGGGCAATGTCCCACCCAAAACCTTAACCCTAATACTCAAGATAACGATTTCATCATAACCTAACCCTAAACATATTAGCCTTATTTATACCATCACAAAATAATAACTAAATTACCCTTAAGCACCGGTCTAATACTTTCTCACTATTTTTTTTCTAAATTGCCACATCCATTTAGTCGGGGTTTTTTTTTTTTGCCTCTTTTTAAAATTTTGGTAATAAAAAATTGCTTTTAAGAGTTAGATATATTAAAGTGTGGTAGTCATAAGAAAATTTTTATCTGATTTTTTCAAAAAATAAGCAAAATTTTTATAATACTCGTAAAAGCTTCTAAAAAATTAATTTTTTTACAAACGTATTAATTGCATTTAAAGAAAGCTACAACCGCCTCAAACGTACACTAAAGGGTCATTTGGGATCACTTTTAATTATATATCTTTATTTTGTTTCAGATAGTTTGAGTGCTTTAAAAACAAACTAATTTTTTTTAGAAACAAAAAATTAAAAAAAACACTAAAAAAATGCACTATCCAATTATGTTTTTAAAATAAAAGCAAAAACAAGAAACAATGTGATCCCAAATACGTCCTTAGTTTTTCCTTTGTTTATCTTATCTTTGTTTGAAACTTTTTATGATAAATTGCTTGAATTAAGCGCATACATACAATTGCTAGTCTTGAGGATGGATCTTACATTGGAGGAGGGAGCATTACATGCAAAGGACGCCTTGGCATCAATGATTTTTTCTCAACTAGGCTTTTTTTGGGGAAACTTGTATTGGAGCAGCCAATTTCCTTGACTTATCATGTAAGTTGTACAAGTGAAAATTACTTTTTTTTTATTATCTGAGTTTTCTACGTACTTGGTTTCAAACGGAAATCACATTTGAAGTGTTTTGAGATGAAACTACTGGAAATGTAGAAAGCTTTAATAAATTTATTCGCTCTTCTTCCAGATTATTGCATTAGCAAGACCTGAGCTCATAATCGACTATTCTTTCCTCAATGGTTTTGCCTACACGTTAAGATGACCATGCTCCATCTTTATATAGGTTAAATCTGATGCTAACTCTCTGATGGGACTCGTGCTTTCATTCTCCCCTAATCCAAACGGGATAAAAAAAGTCCTCCTTTTGCCTGAATCCATGCTTCCCACTTGCCAACTAACAACAAAATACGATCGAATCATTCTGACAAAAAAAGGTACTCACCAGGACCTTTCATCAGCCTCAGACTGGATCCAATATGATTCAGACATCATGATGGATGGTCACACAATGACTGAAATCGGACTTCTCTGCTACTTAAAGAAGCCAGCCGAAGCGAATACCACCTTAACCAACAAAGCAACCGATCGATCACCATACGTCGCTTCCCTCGGTCTCATCCGCCTCCAAATTTCTGGACAAAGCATCGAATTCCCATCAGCTGACTCATGGATTATTCAAGGTGAAAATATTTCCTGGTCCTCAAACGATGAAGGAATCAGAGCCGTCAGCCTTAAAATTACCTGGAAACTGAAGGCAGGCTCATCACAAGCCTTTGCGGCATACAACATATTTGTACAGAAAGTATCCAGTGACATGAATATCCAGGATTGTAACATGGATGGTAGTGCAGAGTTTCTAGCTGCTACTAAAGCTGGAATCTATTATGTATCAGCTCTTGAAGTTCCCAGTGGCGTAACTAATCTCAACTTTTTCATTCAAATTTGTGCGATTGATGGGACTTTTCAGGACCTTCGTAAATCTCCTACATATCCATTGGAAGTTGAAGGTCGGTAAGGCTTACATTTGATTTTGGTTTCTGGAAGGAAGTTTCCATTTGATTTGTATCTTTTTTCTATCAATTCAATTTGCAATTTAACTTATTTTCTGTCCGCTAATAATAAATCAGAAACTAATATGGTACTATGCGTTAAGTTTCTGGGTGCTTTTTTAAGTTCTTTGATGTAACCTTTTTTTTTTTTTTGGAAAATTTGCATTCGTACCGCTCAGCTGTAATGCATTTACATATCTGATACCTATACCTTCTCTATGCATGACAAGGTGTATTAGACTTTTTTTTTTTTTTTTTTTTTTTTTTTATTTCATGTTAAATTAGTGCTTGTTTTGATGTGATATGAAAGATTTGGATGGTATAAATGTAAAAAATTAAAGTTTAGGTGTTAGATATGTAAGAACATAAGAATTAAGTGGTATGTATGTAAGTGCTTTTTTTGTTGCATTTCTTTTACTGGTGACCTGCTGATGGTTTTTCTGTTCCAAATTGCTGGAGACATATTGTTGTACAGGATGAAAGAACACAACCGTTTTAATTTTTATTTTTATTTTGTTTTTTTACCTGAAATAAAATTATATCAATGTGCTAATTGAGAAAGGCTATCTAAAATAATTTTTTTGCTAAGTTATGTAATAACAATTAGTCAATCTCTGAACTAGTTATGACAATTAATAAAATTCCTCAACCATATAAAGAGTTGGTGTTGGAATGGCTCTCCTTTAGATCATTCAAAGGAGCCAGTTTAATGAAAAATTATTCCATACACTGCATGCGGTATCCGATCTCTACTGTCGATCACTGCAAAGATGTATTTCTGTAGATCTCATTTGTAACTCTTTTTTTTTTTAATTTTGATTGCAGTGATCGTCGGTGGAGATCGAACACCGATAAAATATAATTAATAAGTTATAACAATCACTCAAAATAATTTTTAGATATTTTAATTATTTTTAAAAATCAGTTAATTTATTTTTTAAAATAAAAAAATAAAAATAAAAACATGCAAAAAAAGATATTTAACAAGCATATTTTTAAAATTTTTAAAAAATACAAAAATAAAACTCCCAAGCAAATTCTTAAATCTCAAGTTGTTTTCAAATGAGGACGTGGTTAGGGTTGTCAAAAACGTTTATTCTTTGCAAACAACTCGTGTTTTAAGTCAGTAAATAGCTCGTGTTTGATTCATTTGTTAAGCAAGAAAGCCAAACAAGAATATATTTTTTAAGCTCAATTTATAAGCGAGTCAAACAAGAAGAGCCATTTCTTATATTTTTTGCTTGAAATAATAATTAATTAAAAATAACAATAATTATAAATTTTTTTTTAAAATTTTATGATATATTTAATAGAAAATTATAAATTTAAAAATATATTAAATTATTTTAATAAATTTTTATATTTTAAAATATCTAAAACTAATCTAAGTGTATTCCTATTAAAAAAAATAAACTATTTATATATATGATTAAAGCCGTAAATCCCCGCATTCGTGACCATCTTCTTTTCCTTTGTTTAGGTTTTCTGTGGCGAGGGCGAGTCTACGAGACGAGGCGAGGGGAAGGTGAGGGCGACTGAGAAAATCTTTCCTTTCCGTCCCAAGGGTTTCTACCAAGAGGTGAGAGATTATTTAATCAGTTGGTAAAGAGAGGCTGCGAAGCCTGCGATTATCTTGGATCTATTGGCTATTACCACTGTAATCTGTTAATTTTTTGGGAAATTTACATACGCCGCACATTATTCTTATGGATTTATCTAGATCCGTTCTTAGATTATATGAGTCAAAGTTTGAGTGTTGCTGTTACATTTCTAGATTTTCTGGTTTTTTGTGGTTTTGTTGTGGATCTGATTTGGGGTTATCATTATCTTTTGCGGATCTGGTTTTCTGCAGCTTTATAAGGGTTTTGCCATTCTATTATAATTGAAGGGATTATTGGCCAACTTCCTGAAGACATGTTTGTTTCTCAGAATGTCGGGAACTTTTTATGATTATTTAACTCATCACATTTTATCCTTGCAATGTATGCATGTAATATGTGGATTTGTACGTCAAATCTCTTCATGCTTTAAATTAGTGTAATATGTCAAAATTTGGATGCCGAAAAACTAATTTTCTTTACGATAAGCTTCTTGATACCTAAAGAATCATCAAGAGATTTAGTGTAATATATCAAATTTGATAATTACTCGTTGATTATATACGGTAAAATCCTTAATGAAGGAAAATTTATTTCTTGGTTTTTTTTCCTTAAATGTTGTGTTTCACAAGCTGTTTGTTCAGGTGTAGAGTTACTGATAAAACTGAGCAGAATGTATACTGCGAGGAAGAAAATTCATAAGGAGAATGATGTTGAGCCCACAGAGTTCGAGGACTCCGTTGCTCAGGTTTATTATGTGGACTATTCCCTTGGCATTTTTTTTTTTGTTTTATTTTACTTTTTAATTTGGGCTTTCTTCGTATTACATAACTTTCATCTTCTTTCAGGCCCTATTCGACTTGGAAAATACAAACCAGGAACTTAAGAGTGATTTGAAAGATCTTTTCATAAACTCAGCTGTGTAAGATGAGAGACAGTTGTAGACTATAAATTTTTAATTATGCTGGATGGAAATTTATATGGATGCCATTTCTATGGAAGACTCACTTACATACCCATCAGCTTATGCATTTACATGTCTGATATCCAAATTTTAATTTGCAAATGTATGCTATCTTACTTATGCATGAAAAGAAGTATTTTACTTTTTAAATGTTA
Source organism: Phalaenopsis equestris (assembly GCF_001263595.1). Classification (NCBI taxonomy): domain Eukaryota; kingdom Viridiplantae; phylum Streptophyta; class Magnoliopsida; order Asparagales; family Orchidaceae; genus Phalaenopsis; species Phalaenopsis equestris. The sequence continues at coordinate 3,062,780 of NW_018164951.1, read as the reverse complement.
AAGTAGTGATATTTTTTCTGTGGTATGAAAGATTTGTGCGGTGTAAATGTAAATGTAAAATCTAAGTGTTAGGTATGTAAATGTGTAAGAATTGGGTGGGTATGTATGTAGATTTCCCTTCTATTTTTGTAATGGTTTTGTGGTTGCAGACAGATGGATGTTGCTGGGAACCGCAAGTCCATAGTTATTCATGTTCCCTACAGAATCAGAAAGGCCTTTCGTAAGATACATTTGAGGCTTGTGAGGGAATTGGAAAAGAAGTTCAGTGGAAAGGTTTGCTTCTCTATGACTTTTGCTTCCCACATTTTTCATCCTACCTTGGTGTTCTATAGTTGTAGACTTGCTAATTTCGTTTGATAAATATTGACAATATTTATTATGAATTTAATTACTAATTCAATGGAATTAAACAAATATAAGAATTTGATTTAAATATTGCTCAATAGTTTGGATTGCTTTTTGGCTTGGAAATGCTTGGATGAAAATAAATGAGCTTAGTAATAAACCAAGCTCTACACAAGTTAAACTTGAATTGAACCAAGCTTGGTTCAAATTTAAATAACATGAGATCTACTCAAGCTGTACATCCAGACATGCAAATATTGTTGCATCTACTTAAAAATTGTGTCTGTTAGATATGTATTTATGAATATATGTTTATCTAGCTAGATATATGAATGCCTTTGTCAAACAAATTGTCTTCGATATTAGAAAAATTGATCTGAACAAAATTTGATTTAAACTGATTATTTTCTCTCATATTAAGCTCAAATCAACTTTAGCGAGCTATGTTATGTTCAAATTCAGTCTGAATTGAGCTAGTCTATAACTAGCTATAGCTTGAATTGATGTTAAACCAAATGGTTTAGAGTTGATATTTGAGTTGAGATTGTATTTCTAACAATTTTATCTCAAAGCAAATAAATTAGAAATGAAGGGTTTTTTTTTTCATTTTTGTAGTATTATGGGTGATATTTTTTAAGCCCTAAAATTAAAATGAATGGCCTTATTGTAAGGTTTAATTGGCTTGAGTCATTGAAGAAAAGATCCTCTTATGGAAATTTTAAAAAACAGCTTATATTAGGCCTAGCGTTGCATTGCAAATATTGTATACCATTTTTCTATAAATACCCAATAAATATTGTTTGGTTTGGTGGTAGATTTTCTCTTTTACAATTTGTGTATATCTTATGCATCCTCTTAGACTGGTTTCTTTCTGTAGCATATTGTTTATTATATTCTATCATACCTTTCCTTTTGTAGGAGGTCATCATTATTGCCTCCCGAAGGATAGTGAGGCCGCCCAAGAAAGGTTCCTCCGTCACTCGCCCTCGTAGCCGCACTCTCACTGCAGTTCATGATGCGATTTTAGAAGATATAGTTTACCCCGCTGAGATTGTCGGAAAGCGTGTAAGATATAGGTTGGATGGCTCCAAGATTGTCAAGGTGAGGATGCAATTTATGATATATCATTCTTTGTACTCCGTATAAAATCTTTGCATTTGCATGCATACCACCCAATTCCTATGTAGTTACATAGGTAAAACATAAACTTTGCTTTTTACAATTCATAACACCGAAACATTTAACATTTTATAAAAATACCATTATTTTAACTTTTAAAAAGTGAAATAAAATTTTTCATGCAAGGTGAAGTGTATGTAAAAATTGTAGTTTAGGTGTTAGATATGCACATACATAGGAATTTAGTGGTATGTATGTAAATCTTAATTCAACTAAAAAATTTGTTATTAAGATGTGGTGCTGTTAAGGTAATCGAAAATTTTATGAAAAATCATTTTATCATCCTGCCTAGAAGCTACTAGGGGTGCAAGTGAGTCAAGCCAACTTGTGAGCTGCCTCGAGCTCGGCTCAGTAAGTGGCTCGTGAACTGAGCTCGATGAGCTAACAAGCCTTGTTCAAGCTAGCTCCGACTCGAATCGTGAGTTGGCTCATTCAAAAAAAAAAAAAAATACAATAAAATGTACTCAAAATATATTAAATTTGAAGAATTTATTAAATGTTTAAAAAATAATATGTTGTATTTTTTATCGAGTGATTTTTTATTATTTTTCTCATAATTATTCATTTTATTATATTATTATTAGTTTTTATATTATTTTCTCACTTTTATAATAAACAAATTGATTCATAAGTTGGCTTGAACTTGTAGACTTAAGTTTGAGCTCGAGCCCGATAAAATTTATCTAGTTCAAGCTCCAGTTAAAGGTGGCTCGAGCCCTCGACTCTTTTACACCCCTAAAAGCTACGACCCTGTCATCCCTTCATTTATTTCCCCTATTTTCTTCCTTAAATAGGTCTCTACCTTCCTGAAGCCAAGTGTGGCCTCACGAGTTTATACTTTTTATTTCTTACTTTTATATTTAGTCCCATATCATTAAATCGCATTTTAAGAATGGCACAAGATCTTAAATCAAATTTTTTGAACACATGGGCTTGTAGAGGAGTTGATAGAGAGCTTTCTATCCAACTAAAAGACCCTAGTTCAAAACACAACATAACCACTAATTTCTAATCTAATTGCCTCTAAGGACAACTTCCTAAGATATATATATATATATTATATATATATATATATATATATGTTAATGCTAACCATTTAAAATGAATGGCACGGGATCTTAAATTAATAATCAAAATCTTAGTTAGCTTAATTAAATGACTAGCCTCTCTTTCCTCAATCGATGGGTTGTAGCTCCGCCTCGACCTACACGGGATTCAGAATGAACTACAGCTGATGGATTGCAATGCGCGGAGGAAACGTATTCCAAATCACGGAACCGGTTCGCTGTTCCGCGCGATTCAAACTGTTCTCGGTGGTTCAATTACACGAACTGTTTCTTATTACATCTGATTCATGATCAAACCCGGTTTTGTCAACCCTTGATTTTAACCGATCATGTTACTAAAATTTTCTATTATTAAATGAAAATTATAATAATTTATTATAATTTTTCTATTGTTAAATGAAAATTATAAAACTAAGGTGAGTCCCTGTCCCTTTGATTGAACTCTCTTCTAAAATTTTCAGAGGCAATCACTTTTATATAAGCCACATTTTCATACATGCCACCCAATTCCAGTGCTTTTACATATTTAACACCTAAATTTTACTTCTTACATTTATACCCACCCAAATTTTTCATATTACATAAAAAGCATCGCTATTTAACTTTTAAAAGTGAGACACCTTTTTCATGCATATTTAAGGTGATGTCATGTGAAAGTTGAACTTCAGGTGTTATTGGAGATGCAAAAACATCAAAATTGAGTGGTATTTATGTAAATGAACCTTTATATAACTACAATGAAATAGATTGGCAATAATTTAATGGTTGGCACGGCAACAGTCCTCTAAATTTTCTGACTTATTGGTTCTATCTGTTTAAAGATATAATTTTTGAATCTTTAACTAAAACTAAATAGTCTTAAGTCTCCAACCTTTCTTGCAGTCTTTCCTGATCACATTACTAATATTGTATTAATATTTTAGATAGCTCATATTTACATATACTGTTTCATCTAATTTTGATTCATCTATGGTCATGCTATTTATGTACGCATAAATTCTTTTGATCTGTTATCATTACTGCTTAATTACATTATTCATTAGTTACAACAAACTCCCTCAACTTTTTTATATTTACAGATTTTTCTGGACCCAAAGGAACGCAACAACACGGAGTACAAGCTGGAGACCTATTCAGGAGTCTACCGCAAACTGTGTGGGAAGGATGTTGTGTTTGAATACCCAGTTACCGAGAACGCCTGAGCTCTTCTGTTTCTGAATTTTGCTTTTTTAATTGTTTTAAGTGATGGAAAAATTTTGATTATTTGAATTTTTAATGCACTGCAAATTTGAATCTGATCATCATGAATCTCTGTTAGGTTCATTATTGTTTTTTTTTAATTATTTATTTCTCTTGTGATTTTGTGTCGCAAATTTTTTTTTTTTTTGGCTATGTTGGGGTTTGAATCTTTTTAGTGGTATGCATGTAAATTGAGTGGTCACCCAATTCTTATGTATTTGCATATCTAATATCTATTTTTACATTTATTTCACCAAAAGCTTCATCATTTAAAAAATGTCGTTGTTTTCATCTGTGAGACATTTAAAATTGAAGTTTAAGTGCAAATTGATGAGAATTGAATGGTGTGTATGTAGATCGTTAGAAGGCTTATATTCTTTGAATCTAATTTTTATATTGTAATGTTTCTGTATTGCATTTCAGCTTTGACGATTTACATATTGAAAATGTGTTTTATCTTGGAAAACGTTTAATTTATATATATATATATTAAAATAAAAATAGGTTTAAATAAATAAAAAAGAAAATAGCAGACATATATCTTCCAAATTAAATATTATTCATTATACATCATGGTTAAAATAAAATTATTGGCAATTACAAATTTTTGCTATCAAATGTATTGTTGTTTTTTAATATTGGGTGAAGAAATATTGAATGCAACTCAGTTATGTATAAGGCTTCCATGGCTTAGATTCACTAATATATGGTTTGATGAGATTTTGCTAGTATTAAATAAAATATGTGTTGATTAAATTAAATTTTTAAAGATAATAAAAAAAATTTTAAATATTGGAAGGGTGAACTCTAAATACTGGGAAAGATTAGATGTTGAAAGATTATATGATGCTCATTAACAAGTTTCAATTTATTCAAACTTAAAATAATATTATTTTGTGATTATAAATATATGAAATAATATCCTACTCACTTTAATTCGCAATTAATAATTAAAAAAATAACAATAAAAAAAAAAAGAATGAAGGCCACATTATTTACAATCTGAAAAGAAAAAAAAGAGGGGAGTAAGTACCAATCAGATCAGTGAGATTGCGGATAGCTGCAGCCTTGCAGGAAACTTGCACCAAGTTTGGGAGGATGCCTGAATGTGACTTCTGGGATGTAAAATTTATGGTGCAGAAATTCTTTACAGTATAAATTGTTAGAATTTTAGCTGCAATTATCTTTTGCATAATGGCTTGTTTCGGTGGCAACTCTTTTCCAGACATCCGCCATCTAAAATACTCCATCTGTTGAGCATAACATTTGTTTTTAATGAGACCCCACGTTAAAAATGTAAAAGATAATTAGAATAAATGTGTCCAAAACAGCAGCTTCATATATACCGCAATATATATAGCGAGAGAGAGAGAGAGAGAGAGAGAGAGAGAACTTATATTTCTCAAAAGCACAACATCAGAATGGGGAGAGATCAAGCTACTATAAAATACTCAGAATGAAAAATTTCTCGAATAGTTCGACTTACCACAGACAAACGATCAATCAAACATATGCAGTGTAGAAAATATGCAATGTATTTGAAATACATTAGAGCTGATTGATTTGATGTTAAATATATTCAGGAACAACAAAAACAAAAAGATGGCTTGAAGGATGACATTTTAACTGTTAAACAAAACTAAAAAGAAAAAACTTTTCAAATTGTTTTCTTGAAAGAGTAACCTTGTCTGGGTTCAAGGACAAATGAGGGGTCCGGAATTGGGACGCGGCGGGGGGGAGTGGCCATCAGCCATACCCATCCTTGCTGCAGTTGTCGTTTATCCAGCAAGCCTTTTTCTCATAAGAAACACATCTCTCCTCCCACGGCATCTCCACTTCTTGTTGGTTACAATGGACAATTTTTTCTATCATAAAGTTAAAATTTTTGCCTTATTTATTCAAAGTTTCTTGCTTTTTTTAGCATTACATGTTACAGTTTTCTTTTTAATTAATATTTTCATTGTAGAATTTTTTTTTAAATGAATAAGAGGTAAGAAAATGGTTTAACGGAACAAAGAAACACATCTCTTCTCTCACGGCATCTCCACTTCTTGTTGGTTACAATGGACAATTTTTTCTATCATAATGATAAATTTTTTGCCTTATTTATTCAAAGTTTCTTGCTTTTTTTAGCATTACATGTTACAGTTTTCTTTTTTAACTAATATTTTCATTTTAGATTTTTTTTTTAAATGAATAAGAGGTAAGAAAATGGTTTAATGGAACAAAGAAAAAATCAGACCTAAAAATATACTTAATCAGAATTGGAGTGAAGAGATTTGTCATAATAGAAACAAATAGCGTTCTAACTGACTTCAGCATATATATATATATATATAGATATAGAAAAGAGAAAAAAAAGCTATCTAGCATGAAACAACACTCTACACAGTTAATTGTTGGTAGATCAACAGGAAATTACCAAAAAAAAAAAAAAATGCAAAATCTTTTCGAATCTGTTCTAGCAACTCGAAGTGGGCCTATGTTATAATCAAGCTGGTATTAGAGCATCATTCTTAAGTGCATGTTGCAAAAAAGGAATGAGGTAAAGATAAAAGAGTCATTTCTTATCTTTGAGATGCATTAAAAACAAGGAAAGAGATAATATCAAGAACAAGAGCAACAAAGATGATCAATAGAAAACAATTATCCCACACCAGATTTTAGCTAATCAAGTGGCATTTGACGAGGCGCATAACTGCCATGATGGACTTGATGGGATGAAAACAGAAATGAAAAAGAAGAAGAAGATATAACGGCTATTCATAAATGATGACAGCATTCAAAGGAGAAACCTAAGTGAAGATTCATACATAAAATTTGATGGTTGATGCCAAGAAACTCGATGCTTGGATCAACAAGTGGAGACACAATTCATCTTCTGTGGGTATAGAACCAATGTCATCGTTGTCTTCGCCTAACTTAAATAAAGTTATCAAGTTAACTCCCCAATGCCTTCTCTTTGGATTTGCAAGACTCAAATTTTCAACAAGGTTTTGTCCAGGCGGACAATATTTGTACCACTTTCCCTAAGAAATTGGAAGAATGATGAGCAGGAAAAAACTACTACCCCTGTAAACCGTAGGTCCGGCGGTGGCCATCAGCCATGCCCATCCTTTCTGCAGTCGATTCTGGCAAGTCTTTTTCTCATAAGAAACACATCTCTTCTCTCACGGCATCTCCACTTCTTGTTGGTTACAATGGACAATTTTTTCTATCATAAAGTTAAAATTTTTGCCTTATTTATTCAAAGTTTCTTGCTTTTTTTAGCATTACATGTTACAGTTTTCTTTTTAATTAATATTTTCATTGTAGAATTTTTTTTTAAATGAATAAGAGGTAAGAAAATGGTTTAACGGAACAAAGAAACACATCTCTTCTCTCACGGCATCTCCACTTCTTGTTGGTTACAATGGACAATTTTTTCTATCATAAAGTTAAAATGTTTGCCTTATTTATTCAAAGTTTCTTGCTTTTTTTAGCATTACATGTTACAGTTTTCTTTTTAATTAATATTTTCATTGTAGAATATATATATATATATATGTATATATATATATATATGTAGGTGAGAGAAAAAAAGTTATCTAGCATGAAAAAACACTCTAGATACAGTTAATTGTTGGATAGATCAACAGGAAGTTACCAAAAAAAAATAAAAAATTGCAAAATCTTTTCGAAGTGGGCTTATGTTATAATCAAGCTGGTATTAGAGCATCATTCCTAAGTGCATGGTGCAAAAAAGGAAGGAAGATAAAGATATAAGAGTCATTTCTTATCTTTGAGATGCATTAAAAATCAGGAAAGAGATAATATCAAGAACAAGAGCAACAAAGCTAATCAATAGAAAACAATTATCCCACATCAGATTTTAGCTAATCAAGTGGCATTTGACGAGGCGCATAACTGCCATGATGGACTTGATGGGATGAAAACAGAAATGAAAAAGAAGAATTCAAAGGAGAAACCAAAGTGAAGATTCATACATAAAATTTGATGGTTGATGCCAAGAAACTCGATGCTTGGATCAACAAGTGGAGACACAATTCATCTTCTGTGGGTATAGAACCAATGTCATCGTTGTCTTCGCCTAACTTAAATAAAGCTATCAAGTTAACTCCCTAATACTTTCTCTTTAGATTTGCAAGACTCAAAATTTCAACAAGGTTTTGTCCAGGCTGACAATATTTGTACCACTTAAACTTTTCCCTAAAAAATTGGAAGAATGACGGGCAAGAAAAAACTACTGCTCCTGTGATGAAGAACGCAGTGCTCAGCAAAATGGACAAGATGGGCACATCTTTAGCTTTGATGCCAACGCTATTACTTGGGCATGGAAAATATGCTTGACCATAGAAGGTGCAAGTAAAACGTTCTACTTATTTTCAGAGACTTCAAACATTTGAAATCTGGCATACTACAAACCTAAAAGCATGATCATCCAAATAAAATTCTGAATGTACATAAAGAGCTAATTTTGCGAACACAGTACAAAAGCTACAAAATGACCCATTCTCAGCCTCCCAACCCCGATTTATAGACAAACTCTTTCGCCAATTCCCAATAAAACAACATTTACCACCGGATATGAATTCAAAGACAAGATTTTGCAACATTGATTATGTAACCATTGCGACAGACATTTGATATCTATCCGAACAATAATGCCAACAAACAAAGAGGTGAAAATCAATCTAGTAACTACCAGTCAACTTAAGGTACAGCTAAATACTGAGTAATACCTGATTTGTTGCCAATCCTTTTAGCATATTCAGAAAATCATCCTGCCTATCTTTATCAAATCTCTCAAGTTCGTATCTGCTGTTCTCCTGAAAGCAAGGTAAAGTAATTGGTAAATTTTTATACCAATATGAATAACACATTGCTGTGAAATTTTATGCTACGATTCTGTCAAATAACAGTGTTATAAGCTATACAATACGAAGAAAAAAAAATTTAAATGATACCAAAATGTATCAAATTATTTTACGCTTAATAGCTGTATCGAAATTCTATGCTTAAAAGTTGCATCTGAATTTCTATGTGTGATAACTTCCGTGAAACTCTGAAATAAGAAATTCTTTTAGAAAGATTTACATAGATTTGAGCACTTCAATCATTATTAAATGTTATTCAAACACTACCATAACCATGTTTAAATGATGTACAAACAAGATTCAAATCATGTTCAAATCAAATTCAAATAAAGTTTGAATTCTCAAATATTATTTGAATTATCTTTGAATCATAATCGAACAAATGTTAATCATAGCAAACTTTAAGTTAAGTACTCCGCGGCAAAAAATGAGTATTTTGATCCAAAAAAAATTTTTGGGGTACATTACCCTAACAAAATAAACAACAAACATATTCTAATTTTTGCTATCATAGGGCATATACAATCATCAACTTCTTATTCCATTGTTGCAGCTTTCATTTTTACATTATCATGATCATGCATCCTTCATTATTGCACACTCTTCCTTTTCACCCTTTTTCTATAATCTTAACTTTCATCATAGCATTTTTGCAAATATTTCAAATTATTACAACCTTAATTGCTAAATTGCCCCAAATTGTTCACATTCTTACAGTCTTATCATTGCATCACCGCATTTCATTCCTTTTTTTTTCTCTAATGAATATAATTATAAATTTCCTTGCCAAGAACTACAAAAAAAACAACATAACCTTGGTTTCATGTTCTCATGGAATTGGAGATGCAATCCAAATCGAATGGGAGAGTTGCAAGAAATTCATACTAGCTAAATAAAAACAATTATATAAAGTGGTTGCAACTGGTTCATAGGTTTTTAAAGAGAGAAAAAAACGGGGCATATATAAAGTATATTAATAAAACAAAAAAGATTAATAAGAGCACCTGAAAATATATCTATAATAGACACTTATATTTTAACATTTTTTAATTATTATCTCTTTTTCTTCATATCTCATAAATGCCTATTTCAACTCTTAGATCATTGATTTTGGAGCAATAAATCATATGAACGCTCCTCTCATAAATTTCTTTCACATGCCTCTATCCTAGTAACAAGAAAAAAAATCATGAACAATGAACCCTTAACAATCATGGCTAATCAAAGAAATATTCTCAAAATAAATCCCTCTCGCTTTAAAATATCCTCCATATATCTAAATTATTTATCAACACGTTATCCATTCAAAATAATGTAGAACTCCAAGAACAAAGTTGTGTTTTATTCTTCATATTGCGACCTTATCAAATAACGCATGATGAGGATGATTAGGCTTGCTAAAAAAAGTGATGATCACAGCCACATTGATGAATTCAATGATTAAGAAAACACCATAAAACCGTTAATATTATTTCGTCTCTCAACAACCATTAAATCTAAAAAAGAAAAAAGAATCCAGCCTCAACACCTACACATCGGCCACCCATTCCTTGTTATTGTCAAAACTATAATTTCTTTATTATTTAGAGAAACTGATATCTTAGAACTGCATTATAATACCTGTGAAAGAATAATACGTAAATGTACTGATCTTTTAATGAGCAACACAAGAACCCACCCATAATGTTTTCTATTATTAATAGTAGCGTCTGAGGACATCCAATACACCCATCTCTAAGGCTTAATGGTTTCACTTCTTTATCAAGAATTGCCCTCGTTCGTCATAAATATTTTTATTAAAAGCCAAATATTATGTGAGTACCAGCTTTTCAACCTTTTTCAACAAAATTAAAAACTAAGTTGTAGTTGAAACTAAAAAAGACCTATCCAACAATATCAAAACTATTTTAACTAGTCTCTCTCCTCAATGAATAATACTTGGGTCGTTGTTATGCCCGTAACAGCTGGTCCGAAGGCCACCCAACCGGCCCGCTCCCACAACAGGCGAGCCAAACCCTTCGCGAGAAGAAGCCGAGCGGCCTATTGCCGCTACAGAAGAAGGGAGGGATTCTGTGGGGTCCACGAGGGCTTTAATCACATACTCAAAGAGGAAAAATTAAAGAAGTTTGGGGGGAAAATGGAAAATAAAAGTTTTTGAAATGCTGTGGGAGGTTTCTATCAAGGGGGAAATCTAGGGTTTGTCTTTTGAGGGATATACATATTTTTGTAGGTTGTTTTCTTTTCTTCTTGTGATATTCCTAGTGACGTTTAGGGTTGTGGGAGAACTAATCTACCTCTAAAAAATAGGGCACCATTGTATCTTGCTTGTTTGCATTTGTTTTCGATAAGAGCAGCCTCATTGGAGTTTTCCAACTCTTGTCATTTCGTTGTTGTTTGCTTGCTGATTTTGGTTATAGAACATATCAAATTGGTATCAGAGCCTAGATCTTGGTGGGATGACAGCAAAGAAAGTGCAAAGAAAGTGGATGTGCTAGATGTGCTAGAAGGAAAGGTAGGGCAATTCAGATCAGGAATGGAAGAGAATTGTGCCACCATGGAGAACAAGTTTTCTTCCATTGAAAGTCAAATGGATGATGGATTTGGGAGCAAAGGAGAAATGAGAGAGATAATGAAAAAACTCATGTAGATGCAATTCAAGGACTTGCCGATCGCTCCAGTTGCAAACCCTAACAAAGGGTTGATCAGAGAATCCTTGGTCAGGTCAAAAGGGAAGGAAATCGAGCGAGATGACAATAAAGAAGACATCATCTAACTACAAGAGCGTCCTCCTAGGACTCCGAGAGGAGGGGAGATGAAAACTTCAGATTGTGGGGGATGGCCGAAAATTGGACGAGGGATGGTGGAAGGGCTACGGAAGAGCACAATGAAGGAGAGAATCGAGAGTGGGATATGTCTATGACCAAAAGAGGAGTTCCACCCTATATACATTGGAGGAAATACTGGATGAAGAGGAGGTTAGGGTGGAGGCGCAAGGGTTAAAAAAGAAGAGGATGCACATGGGTGGATGCATCAGGTGGAGCGATACTTTGCAATCAATGGGTTAACAAAGGAAGAGAGCTCATACAACGAAATTGTGCTTGGAGGGAAAAGCTTTAGCATGATTTTAGTGGATGAAGGCAAGGTATCCGATGCATTCATGGGAGGAGTTGAAGGAATGCTTGTTGAAGCGTTTCCGGTCCATTCGGTAAGGAGACCTACACGAGTAATTCTATGCTCTAACTCAAAAAGGGATGGTTACAAAATACTACGAGAAGTTTGAGCTCTTGTCAGGGAGGTTGAGGGGGGTTTTTGCAGCAAGACTGAAGAAAACTTCTTAAAAGGCCTAAAGCCCAACATACGGGCAACCATTCGCACCTTGAGACCGTGAGGATTGAGGGAAATAATGAAGCTTGCCCCAATGATGGAAGAAAAAAAAAAGGTGAAAATGACCAACAAAGGTAATACCAGAGGATTCTATAATATTGCCTTGACAGCCACGACATTGAGGACCCAGATGATATCATTTCAGAAAGAGACGCCGAAGGAGAAAAAGAATTGGAACTCGTCCCGGGGGTAATTTCAAGCGCCTCACAGATGCAGAAGTGTAAGATAAAAGAGCAAAAGGATTGTGTACCGTTGTGACAAGAAATATGCCCCAGGTCATTGTTGCAAGGAGTGTGTCCTTTATTTTCTTTTAGTTCATGAGGAGGATACAAAGAGTGAGGTATCAAAAAGAAGACGCGGTAGAGGACCATCTGCATTTGGATGTGGTGGAGGTGTCCCTCAATTCGGTGGGGAGATTTAATCTGAATCACACCATGAATGTGAGGGAGTGGATTGGCGAACAACCGATTATGGTGTTGGTAGATAATGGAGACACACAACTTTGTCTCAAATCAAGTCATGGAGAAGCTAGGGTTGTTAGAGCTGGTGACTACATGGAGTTTCGACGTCATGATGGGGACAAAAAATGTGGAGAAAAGTTGGGGAATTTGTAAGAGGTTGATTCTGACACTACATGGTCTACAAATAATGAAAATCTTCCCTTAGATTTGATCAATAAATATATGATTTTGAGGATGAAGTGACTACGAACGCTGGGGGAGATGAAGGTGAACTGAAAGTCCCTGGCGATAAAGTTCCAAGTGGAGGGTAGGAAAGTGATGCTAGTTTATGCAAAATTATGATATCACTCAATACCATGGTCAAGTCGATTCGGGGAGCAGGACTGAACTACTTGATGGACTGCAGAGCATTGAGAAAATTCGAGATTCAAAGTTGTTAGAGTTTCCTGAAGAGGTCCAACAACTCCTATAACAGTTTACGAATGTCTTCCAAAAGCCAAGTTGTTTACCTCCCCCGAAGGAGCACAAACACACTATTACTTTGGAGGTGTTTCCCTCATCAGCGTTAGACCATATAAGTACCCTCAAATTTAGAAGGACGAGATAGAAAAGCTGATCCGAGAGATGCTCGAGGCCGGAATTATCAAGCCTAGTGTGAGCCCTTTTTCCAGTCACATCCTGTTAGTGAAAAAAAATATAATAAGTGGAGATTCTGCGTGGACTATCGGGGTTTAAATAGGAGACTGTTTTGGACAAGTTTTATATTCCTATAATTGATGAGTTATTGAATGAGCTTTATGTGGCAGTCATTTTCTCAAAAATTGATCTTAAGTTGGGATACTACCAGATTAGGATGAATCTATCGGATGTGTATAAGACAAAGTTCAGGACACATGAAGGACATTATGAGTTCTTAGAAATGTCATTTGGCCTCACCTACACCCCAACGACATTTCAATCCCTCATGAAACCTTACCTCCGGAAATTTATCCTGGTTTTCTTTGATGACATTCTTGTCTATAGTCGCACAGAGACAGAGCATGTGAAGCACCAAAAGATAGTCCTAAAGGCGTTGAGGGGGCACCAGTTGTATGCCAACTTGAAGAAATGTTCTTTTGCACAGTTGCAGGTGGAGTACTTGGGACAATTGGTGACCAGAACGGGAGTAACTGTGGACAGGTATAAGATCAAGACTGTGGTTGATTGGTAAGGAGTTTGAAGGAGCTGAGAGGATTCCTGGGTCTCACCGGCTACTACCGAAAGTTCGTGTCAAGATAACATGGCCACTGACGGAACAGTTGAAGAAAGATTATTTCAAATAGGGGGAAGCAACAATACAAATATTTGAACATCTTAAGAGGGCCATGACTAACATTCCAGTATTAGCACTTTCAGATTTCAGTAAACCATTTGTGGTGGAAACAGATGCATCGGGGTACGGATTGGGAGCAGTGCTTATGCAGGATCGACAACCGATTGCTGACTTCAGTCAGGTTCTTACGGCCAGAGCGAGGCTAAAGTCAATATATGAACGGAAATTTGGTGATTGTCTTGGCCATTCAAAAGTGGCAGCCCTACCTGTTGGCAAGTCATTTCTTGGTCAGAACAGATTAGAGAAGTTTAAAGTATTTTCTAGAGCAGCGGTTGGTGACTGAGGAGCATCAGAGATGGCTATCCAAGCTACTGGGTATGATTTCGAAATTCAATACCGACCAAGATTGGAGAACAAGGCAGCTGACGCACTGTCAAGAAATGTGGAGGAACCCCAATTGACAACTCTGTCGGTACACTTGGTCCTAGATTGGGAAGCTTTGAGACAAGAGAGCGAACGAGTTAAGGCTGAGGAAGACAAGGTTCGAGTTACTACGAGATCCAAACAAGTATTCAAGATATGCAATGAGGAGGCAGCAGCTGCTTCACCAGGTGCAATTCGTGCTACCCAAGCCGTCAGAGTATATTTCCAGATTATTACAAGAGTGTCATGGCAGTGCGATCGGGGGACACTCAAGGGTGTAGTAGACCTACAGTCGTCTGGTGGCGAAACTTTATCGGGTTAGGATGTGTAAAGACATGGAGGATATGGTGGTAAAATACGATGTATGTCAGCGACATAAGTGCTTGACCACGACACCAGGAGGGTTATTACGACCATTAAAATTACTATGAAAGGTTTAGGAACAGTGGCCCTGGATTTTATCAATGGGTTGTCACGATCAAAAGGATTCATGGTGATCATGGTGGCCGTGGATCCTCTGAGTAAGTATGCACATTTAATTCCCTTGCGACATCCCCACACTGCGGTCTAAATTGCAGTAGAGTTTATCCAAGAAGTGGTCCGTTTGCACGGAGTACTGGAATCGATTGTTTCGGATAGGGACAAAGTGTTCCTCAGCCACTTTTGGAAAGAGCTATTCAGTTTGCAAGAGATCGTCCTTAAGAGAAGCACTGCATATCATCTCTAGACCGATGAGCAGACGGAGGTGGTCAACAGGAGTGTGGAGACATATTTGCGTTGTTTTGTACCTGATATTTCGAAATTAGGAGCCAAGTGGATTGCGTGGGCCGAATATTAGTATAATATTTCGTGCCACACCGCAGCACAGACCACCCTTTTCATGATATTGTATGGGCGAGATACCTCACTTGATTCATTATGATTACAGCACTACACCAGTATCCAGTGTCGATCAATACTTGGAGAAGAGGGTAAGATACTTGCAGAGCTCAAGGGGCATCTACTGAGGTCTCAACAAATCATGAAGAGGAAGGTGGAAGAACACATGAGAAAGGTGCAATTTGAACTAGGGTACATGGTTTATTTGAACTTAAGGTCCTACCGACAGAAGACATTGGCCAGGAGGAGAAGCGAGAAACTTTCACCGAGATATTTTGGACCTTATGAGGTGATGACACACATCGAGACAGTTGCCTACTGTTTGAGGTTACCGCCATTGTCCACAGTACACCCTGTATCACAGTTGAAACGTGTGATTAGAGATCATAAACCCTTATATAGACTGCCGCTATCACTGACAGAGGACTTGGAGGTGATTCTGAAGCCACTAGAGTTCGAAAGAGTGCGCCAAGTAAGGGGAGCAAGGAAAGTATTGGTTAAGTGGAAAGAATTGTCAGCTATGAAGCAAAGTAGGATCCTTATGAGGTGATCCACTAGCAGTTTACATTCTTCCACCTTGGGAGTATTGCTACACCCGTAACAGGATTGGTCCACGAGGGACCGGTCAAAAGCCATCCAACCGGCCCGCTCCCACAACAGGAGGGTCGATCCCCTTCACGAGAAGAAGCAGAGCGCCCTATTGTCACGACAGAAGAAGGGAGGGATTATGTAGGGTCCACGAGGGCTTTATTCACATACTCAACGAGGAAAAATTAAAGAAGTTTGGAGGGAAAGTGGAAAATAAAATTTTTTAAAATGTTCTGAGAGGTTTCTATTAAAGGGGAAATCTAGGGTTTGTCTTTTGGGGGGGATGCATATTTTTGTTGGCTATTGTTTTCTTTTCTTCTCGTGGTATTCCTAGCAATGTCTAGGATTATGGGAGAGCCGATCTACCTCTCGAAAAGTAGATCACCATTGCATCTTGTTTGTTTGCTTGCATTTGTCTTTTATAAGAGCAGCATTTATTTGAGTTTTCCATCTATCTCTTGCAGTTTCGTTGTTGTTTGTTCCATGATTTTGGTTCGAGAGCACATCAGTCCGCCTCTGTGAAAATAAACCAATCAAATAGAGCAACAACTACTTGCTATCAGAAACACTCCATTTCCAAAAACAAAAAAACAAAAAAACAAAAAAAAAACAAAATAATATTGTAGTGAAGCTTTTTTAATGGTCACTCCTATAAAAAATCAGTAAACTACAAAGATCCTTCGATTTAAGTGTCCTGCAAAAATCATAAAGAAATTCTTTTCCCATTTAAATATCTCAATCAATGTTGTTTCCAAATAATTGAAAGTGTTGCACTGTTCATATGCATTTAGTGAGGACAAGTTGATCCTCGAGCAATCAAGGCTCTGTTTAGCTGGGCTTTCTGCCTGCTTTTGTTTTAAATGGGTTTAAATTTAACTTAATAAATTGTTTAACAGCATTGTGATCTTAAAAAGTTCTTTTGTAAGACCTCCAGATTAATATCATTTTTGAAAGCTATATTGCCTACCGCTCCTGTTCATATATTGCTTAACAAATAATAATTTAGGAAAAAAAAAAAACCTTAATGCAGTCACGTCTACTGAGAATGACTCCTGCTCCCTTTTGTCCCACTCACATCTAGTCCATTATTATTCTACAATTTTATACGCTTTATTTCTGTTATACCGAATATAATACCATTATTGTTTCCTTAAAACAATAATTTTATACGTTTTATTATTGTTTTTCAATTTGATATCATTTCCAAAAGTAGTTCAAATTATGCAGGTTGAATATAATATTATCAAAATATCCATAGACAACAAAACAAACACATGAATAATAATTTTGAATAATTAAAATTATTTGAAAAAATAAAATAGAACATATGCTCATTAACTTTTAAAATATATAAGCATTTTAGCCTTTTATGCTAAAATAACAACTAATAGTTTAATCAAAACGAAAAATTAATTGTTTCAGAGTTCAAACAGCAGGTTATTCGAATAACATTATCAATATTAGTTGCAATATCTTTTAAACTCTGTTTTATCTAAAACAACTTCTAAATCAACTTTTTCAACATTAACAGCCAAGCCAAATGAAGCCTAAATGCGTCTTTATTGGCTATCCTCCCATAAACAACGGATGCAATAGCAAGGTGTATATATCAGCTTATGAAACTTTCAATAAAAAAATATTATTATTTTATTAAAACTTACCTTCAAAACAGCATCATTCACAAATGAGTTTTTTCTCCTAGAATGCTCTTTTTTACCCCTCGTCTAAGCAAACAATTTTATTTCAGAACAAGTCACTTCTATCCAAATTTGAGCTTGTGCCATAACTACTTTTTACTCGATCATTACACGTTTAATCAACATGAAAGGTGTGTTGATTATTTATTTATTAGAATAATCATTAAACCTAAAAATATAACTACAAGAAGTTCCATTAAATATTATTTATAGTTATTTTTATCATACAAAAATCTCTCATAATCATTAATCATTCCGTACTAGCCTGCATATTATTTCTCTCTAAAATAATCCATAAGTTTTTAATTAATGTGAATTGAAATAATGCTACCAAAAGAAAAGAACTTGTCGGAAGTAAGTGGGTGGGTCTTTGCTGTAAAATATAAATTTGATGATTTAAAGTCAAACTGGAGGGCAAAAGCTACACTCAAATATATAAAAGATTAAATATCTTAAAACTATTGCTCCTGTTACTAAAATCAACATTGTTAGAGTTCTCTTATATTTAGAAACAAATAGGTACTGATAGGTATAATAAATCAATGTGAATAATGCCTTCTTACATTATGACTCAGAGGATGATATATATAGGGAAGTTCCTTGGGGATTCTGCTTAAATTTAACTATGAAATTAAAAGAAAAAATATTCTATGGGTTGAAACAATTTTTGAGGGCATGATTTGTATGGCAAGTCAAGTGAATATTCACTATGTGACAAACAAAATCAAGAGAACATACACTATTTATGAAACACAAATTTCCAAGAGTGAAAACGCTATTAGTTTATGTTGACAAAGTAGCTTGACAGGTAGTAACTCGGCAGAAATGAAAATTTTAAAGAAAATTCTACTCCAAAAAATTTAAATCCGAAGTGTTAAAGCAAGCTAAAGTACTTTCTTGGTATTAAAATTGTATGTAAACACCTCTAACATGCAATCTTCATATTACAACAAATATACATAATAGATCACTTGAAAGAAATTAAGTTTGGGATGCAATCCTATTGAAAGCACAATTAAAATTATTTATAAATTTGGAAATTCTCCATCTCCATAAAACAAAATAGTTGAGAACACTTCCTATCAGAGACTAGTATGAAAACTTTCCTACTTATCCGGTTATCCCATACTAGGACCAACATTACCTACAATATTGGTGTGATAAGTTGATTCATGAACAATCCTAAACAATACATGACATAAGAATTCAAAAGACGGAAAGGTCCAACTTGTGAAACTTTCACAAAAGCATAATAACGTAATATGATTGAATAGAGGTCAAATTCACGAAATTATAATTTTTTAGTCAACAAAGTCGTGACTTGGATATGCATAAAAATAAAGTTGCAGCTAAATCTAGCATAAAAATTGAATTCAGATATATGGAACTGGAAATCAACAATATTATTTTGGAAGATTTGAAGTTAAATGAAAAGATCTTATGAAACGCCATAGTGATAACAAGTCAAGCATCATTATTACACAATTTCGTGTGTAACATGACAGTACAAAATATATTGAAGTTGATAGACACATAATAAAAGAGAAGTTTAACATTGGTCCAATTTGCACTCTATTCGTAAACTGACATTCACGACAAAGGATCATTAGGGGTAAAATTTCAAAAAATCATCAAGCAAGCACATAATGGATTACATCCATTCAATCACATGAGTGGACGATTGAAATATCTGCATAATTTTGTTATTTGGGACCCACACATGCCAAAACTTTTGCTCTCCTTAATTCCTTTTCCATGTCTGAATCCATGGGTTCCTACTGTGTATTCATCAATTTTACAATTATTTTGTTATTAATATTATTCCTTGATTTTATTTTTTTTATTAGAATTTTTCTTAGGATTATATAAATTATGTACATGTCAAAACGATATTCGCTCAACCAATTCTTTTCACACTCATAATAAATTTCTAGAATTAAAGCTGAGCAGATAAAATGATGAATTGCCTCAGAATTTGAGAATATTATGCGAAGAGAATATCATTGAAATAATTAAATTTATAAATTTGCAATTAGATTAGTATGCATTACTATTTATACCATAATTTTACAAATTTTTTTAAAAAATGAACTTAGTGTTGCAGAAGAAAATACCCAATAACAAGTGGCAATGTCACAGAAATAACGATTTAAAGTAAATATATATACATGATCACAATTAAAGTAAGTCGGAATGGTTGGCAATCATTGGAGATAACATAGCGCAAATTAGTGTTGGGTTTGTTCAAGCATATAAAATGTAAAATGAGATATATCATATGGTACTATTTTAGAATTAATATGAGATAAAGAAGAATAATGATTAGCGAAAAGGCATTATGGACAACTTCTGAAAGAGTTTGTATAATGTATACTGAGCACTTATTGTCATACTCAACTGAGATCCAAGAGGAAAATTCATAAAATAGACCAAAAATAGTCAGGATGACTTAACAAGATGATGATCATAACTAATGCATAATACTCAATAACTCCCAGCTAAAATGATTTTTTCTGATATATGACAATATTTGTGCAAACTCATTCTAAAGCAATTTGGTAAAATTCTTTTTATGTCAATCATTTAGTTATACCAGTGGATAAGAAGGTGTTACCTTTATCTTTTCATACTCTCTAGAGGCGCAACTTTTTGCATCTTCTGTGATTCTTATATTCCTTTTTATCTCCTCTAATCTCTGGATTCTGGAATCATTACCGCCAAAAATCCTAGCAGAGGCAGCTTCAAGCTTTTCAGCTCTAGCATGCCAAGAAGCAAGATCTGATAAAACTGTTTGCAATGTCAATAAGGCACTGGAACGCTCCGAGTATGCATTCCGAATGCTTAGCATTAACCCGCTATACTCGTGCAGTGTCTCCTGCTAAAAACAAGAACAAAAATCACTTGGCAAGAAAGGCCTCATCTAAGGGCTTGTTAGGGATCATTTTTGTTTTTTGTTATGTTTTTCTTCTTCTTTTTTTTTTTCTTTTGAACATATTTGTTTAGAGTGTTTTTTATATGTTCATATTTTTTGTTTCTAAAAATAAATTAACATGATTGTCTGTCTAAACATTCAAAACAGTTTTAAGTGTTTTTAAAAATAGCCTTACTTTAATCAAATAGCCAAGCATGTTTATTTTAAATCAATATATAAACACAAAAAAATTAAAAAATAAATAAATAAACAACAAAAGTGATCCCAAACAGTCCCTAATATTTTTACGCTAAAAATCAGCATTGTCATCAAGAAATAAGATATGCATGGATACCAGGTGTCTGATTGTTTGAGCATTTAGTTCGCGGTAAAGCCTGCTTGCTTTAACAGCGGAAGTTGCTACAGCTTTGGCATCAACAGCCCATGATCTCTCTGATATATGCACTAACTCATTGTTTTCTAGCTTAACTAGTTTGACAAATGACAAACCTAACTCTCCCATTGTTTCTGCAATATCTAGTTGTGCTTTGACTAATGCTTCAGCCTGAACCAAAGTAAAAAAAACCAAGTTAACATTTCAGCTTAATTCAAAGCAAAACATACAATTTACCCAGTGCAAGGATAAATTAAACAGTAGCATAAATCGAGTTAATAACCCTATACCAATCAAATGTTAAGTAGTATTGAAATAAACAACCGTACATGTTTTTAAAGTAAATTATATAAACTCTAATTCTGCATCATTCATTAGATGGCATCCAAGGCTTTGGATGTGCTTGAAACTGTTATCTTTATGAACTTCATACTAAGAACATAGAAAGAAAGCTTATCATAAATTAAAGCTAAGAAAATAATAAGGAAGATTTACATACATGTTGCATAATTCAAATATATTTATATATCTAATACCTAAACTTTTATTCTTTTATTACATTTGTAGCACCTTACCTATACATGAAAAGATATATTTCCCCATTTAAAAGTTAATAATAGTGGCATCGTTAATTTAATATGGAAAGATGTGAGTGTTTTTGAAGGAAAAGGTGAGAGAAAATTCTCTTATTCCCTTAATTTTAATTTTCAAGTTACAACTCCTCTAATAATATAGAGAGTAAACTCTAGGGAAAACATAATTCTTACAATTACAACTTATCAAAGATACAACAAACACATAAGGAAAGAACTACAAACATAATAATAGAGAAATAAATGAGGATAAATATAAATGGGAAACAGATAATTCCACACTCGCTCTCAAGGTGGGTCATAGATGTTGTAGAGACCCAGTTTGGTGTTCAAATTCGTGAAGCTACATGGAGGTAGAGATTTCGTGAAGATATCAACAACTTGAAGAAGAGTCGGAATGTAGATTAAGTGAATAACGCCTCCATCGACCTTCTCAGAGATAAAATGTCTATCAATCTCAATGTGTTTAGTCCTGTCAAGGTGTACAAAATTCCTTGCAATACTAAATACGATTTGGCTGTAACATAACATCTTTATGGGATTAACCGTGGAATATACCCAATTCATTTAGCAACCTCGGAATCCACATTCCTTAACAAATTCCCAAAATAAGTTCCTGGTACTCAGATTTCACACTGTTTTTAGAGACCACTACTTGTTTCTTGCTCCTCCATGTAACAACATTTTCCCCAGACATAGGAACAACACCTAAAGGTGGATCTTCTATCTATGAGTTCGCTTGCCCATCAAGCATCAGTGCAAACTTCAACATCGTTGTTGTTAGATTTCTTAAACAACCCTCTACCAAGGGTCTTCTTAAGAATCTTCATATTTTGTGCATATCTCCAAATGTTCTTCAATCGAATTGTTCATGCAATGACTCACTATGTCGATAGAGTAAGTGATGTGGGTCTAGCGTGTGACGGGTATATAAGCTTGCTCATCAAACTCTAGCAGCTACCTTTTACCATTGAAGTCTTTTCTCTCCCTAACTGTAATTTGTTGTTAAAATCTATAGGAGTCTCAGCAAGTTCACACCCTAGCCTTCATGTTTATTTTAATAAGTATAGGATATATTTTCTTTGGGATATCACAATTCCCACCTTGGACCTGATTACTTCCTTGCACATAAAGTATCTTATTACTCCTAGATTCTTAATTTTAAATTTAATAGTAAGGACCTCTCCTTAATCTTTCTAATCTCTTTGCCATCATCACCTATCAGAATGATATCATCAACATAGAAAATAAGTATCATTTTCTTACCTCCCCGTATATGCTTTATGAATATTGTATGATTTGCTTCGTAATGATATACCCATTAAACTTCATAGCCTTGGCAAACTTGTCAAACCCAACTCTTGGCGATTGTTTGAGACCATAAACTAAAACCTAAAGTATATTTGAGTCATCTACCAACCATTGAGGAATTTTCATTAAAATTTCTTCTAGATCTTCATTCAAAAACACATTCTTGATATTAAGTTGATGTAAGACCAACACTTATAGTGTTTAATTTGGCTACTGGAACAAAAGTCTCTTGATAGTCTATCCCATAAGACTGAGTGAAACATTTGGCCACCAACCTAGCCTTGAATCTTTCAATGCTCCCATTTGCGTTGTACTTAACATTGAATACCCATCTGTATCTAACCGATCTCTTATTTGGAGTAAGCTGTGTAATGGACCTTGTGTCATTTAGCTTAAGTGTTTGGATTTCTTCTTCAACTGCCCTTTTCCATTATGAACTTTAAAGTGCTTCATGAATCGACTCGGTATCTGCACACTGTCAAGATTAGATACAAAGATTTTATAAGTTGATGATAACTTCCCATGGACAACATCCTCTTGGATGGGATAATTTGTGTAACTTTTCCTTTCTTCTCCATTGGATTTCACTTCCCTTGGAACCTCAGACATGGGTGAATTCAAGTTTAGTTGTGGACAATCCTGTGGTTGCATATTGTCTTAATCCTGCTCAGTGCATTTCTTTCTTCTTGTCTACACACGAGGGTCCTTATTTTTTATCTTCAATTAAATGTTCTCAACTGGATGCTCTGTGGATTTCTTTCTCTTTGTATACACAAAAGGTTCATTGTTTTCAATCTCTAGTTGAATGTTTTCAACTAGAGGATCTTGGGAAGAAGGATAGTTAGAAGAAGAAGAATAGACTGTAATGACTCTCGATTAGTTTGGGTAACCATAATAGTGTAGGTGTGAAAACTCTAGGTCACTGTGGGTGTCTAGAGTGGAGTCTCAAGTCTAATATTCACTTAGACTCACCCCCTAAATATTAGATTTAGGATAATAGAGCCGGTTTTCAAGGAAAGTAACATCCATCAAGTTATAATATTTTTTTCGTAATGGGCAAATAGCACTTGTACCCCTTTTTATTAGAAGCACACCTCATGAATATATATTTGAAGGATTTAGGTCAATGTAAACAAAAGAGGCACAATCAAATATTTTTAAAGAAAAATTGGATAAAAAGGCTTTGACATGAAGATATTTTTCCATCATAATATCGAGAGGGACTTTGAATCCAAGAACTTTACTTAGCATTCTATTAATAAGGCAAGCTATTGCAAGCACCGCATCTCATCGAAAATATTTTGGGACATTATGAGAGAGCCTTATAGGCCTAGATGAACAGTTCCGTAATGTTTGAATAACTCAAGAAGATGGGAGATATCGTAGCTTCTCGGGAGATTGCAAACGTAGAGCTCGCATGGTCGTGCCCTGCTCTTTGTCTCATCTACAAAACCGACTGATCCGTCAATAGCTTTCCCATCCTCCCCAAAATCTACAAATTCCAAGTTGGTCCTCTTTTTGTTTTCAATGACAGCAAGAATCCTAGAATTTCTTCTAGGTTTGTGAGGGAGAAGCAGAGAGGAGGGAGGGGAGTTTGAGCGGGATATAAAAAACCAGAGAATGAGGAAGGTTGATGGATGAGGCTGAGCGATGAGAATTGTGAGATGAAAGAAAGCTTGTTGGAGGCCGTGGCGACCGTCACCGCCATCGAAGTGGATAGTAGCAAAGGGAGCGAAGTGGATGGGATAAGGAGGGAAGCGGAGAAACAATCGACGCTAGAGCTAAAGACACGAGAGAGGCGAGATTGAGGGCAGCAGGGTAAACAATTGCGAACGAACGCGGGCCTCAGGGTCGATCCCGCGGCCATTTTTATTAAGAAATAAATTACACTGTTTTACAAAACTCAGCCCAAAAGGACTATTCAAACGGGAAGGTCGTGTCGCCCGCAGTTATAAGCTGCCCCAAGCGGAGCCTTAATCTATTGGAATTAAATGAAAATATGACTCTCAATAGGACACAATGAAGAAAAAGGATTCATGTAGTCGACCCCACTTAGTGGGATAAAGGTTTGCTTTTGTTGTTGATGATAGCCTATGATTGCATAATACTCCTAAGTTACTTCTCAATTTGACTACCCAACCTTAGCTCTAGCAAGTATATCCTTATATCAATCCTAAGTGCACTCAAATTTTTTTCTCCACGATATTATTTTATCTTCTAGTAGTTCACAACAACAACAAGTCTTTATCCCACTAAGTGGGGTCGGCTTTATCTTTCTGGAGTATTGATAGGAAATTATTAATATCATATCTATAAAAAATTATATATGTACTCAATATTTATTTTATCAAATTTATGTTTTTTATCTTCTAAATATTTTTTTTATTGTTCTAACTTACTATTTCAACAAAATATCTCACTGAAAGGAACAATATTATTTGTGGCAAGCATACACCAAGATATCTCATTTTGAATTTCTTTTTGTAAGCATCTTTATAACCACTGTAAAAAAAAATGTGAACTTATCTCTGATCCTTGATGTAATCTTATTGCGAATGAAAACTCTTTGGTCATTCTAAAATTACTTATAATAACATTAAATGGTCAATCATATATGTTTTTTGTAACCATAACATATATCAGGCACAATAAATTAACTTGCGGTACTAAATCAGAAATTTTTTTGAATAAAAATCATAT
Organism: Phalaenopsis equestris; assembly: GCF_001263595.1. NCBI lineage: Eukaryota > Viridiplantae > Streptophyta > Magnoliopsida > Asparagales > Orchidaceae > Phalaenopsis > Phalaenopsis equestris. The sequence goes on along the minus strand of NW_018164951.1, from coordinate 3,037,420 downwards.
GAAGATCATTTGTCATCACTTTATACTTTATATTATTTGTCTCTGAACTAAAGTTGCCTCCGCAGAAGATCTTCTCAGAATAAAACTAAATTGAGTATCAAAACTAATGTAACTTTTCTAAGTCTATGTTTTATTGTTCTCTCACATAGCTTCATTTTATGTCTCATATGTTTGTTCCTTTATAATTACCAAAACCTTAAGCATCTCATGTATTTTTAAATATCGTACCAAAATATTTCTTCTTTAATTATTCAACAACATTTTAGCCTTTGAATACTATTAAAAGATTTGTTGATAAAAATATTGCAACATCACTCATAACTCTCAAATCCTGATAGATATCACATTTAGACCAAGAATTTAACTTTTATACAATTTTTAGTGTTAATTCCACTTAACTTTTTAAAATCAATTTAGAATGTCTTGTTATTTTATTTATTATGCTCTTCCAAAATTTAGTTGTCTTTAATCTTTATAATATTCATTTAGAATATCAAACCTAACCAAAGTCCCTGAATATCTTATATCCCTCCTTAGTTATTTTAAATATCTCATTTTCTCATTTCTTAGTACTTAGTTTACTATATAAATCATAAAAAATGAAACCATTTTCTTTCATCAAAATCCTATTTAGAAGACTTCTAACATTCTTATACAAGTCTCAATAATATTCATTTTTTGGCACTCACTAAAAGCACACACAATTGACTTAATAATTTCTTATCTCCACACACAGCCACTATTTCCTCATTATTTTAGGATAAATTTCCAAGCTCTCTTAACTTTATGAGATACCTTCTTAACAAAAAAAAAGATTCATAACTGCACTCAATATGCAAAAACAATTTTCATATTATAAATTGGAATCTTGAGCCTCTAAGTCTAGAAGATAACTAAGGTCATCTATAAGTATACCATTTTTTTAACAAGGACAATTTTTTAACCTCTCACACTTTCATTATTTCCTTATCGATTAAGATCTATTTGTAAGCTCCCATAAGAAAATTTATGAACATCTTCTTAATGAAAAAGATTCTTAATTGCACGCAATATGCAAAAAAGTTCTTTACATTATAAATTTCAACCTTGCACTTCTCAGTGTAAGAAGTAACTAATTTCATCCATAGGTATAGCAATCCATATTGGGCAAATGCAGCTAATAATTTGTCCAATAAAGTCCTCATCTTCCACTGACTATACATTCACCACTGGTTAAACTATAAACGACTCCATTGAAAATTCAGGTGAATTAATTCTCTTTACCTTATCCGATGAAGCATTAAGCTGCAGTGCGAAGTCCTGTATCTTCCCCTTCCTCTCCAGAAAAGTTTTATCCTCCTCCACCGCCAATGGCTTCACCCCAACCAAATCATTCCTTACCGACTGCCTCAACTCCTTAAACATCCTCACCAGAGCCCTGCCTCCCCTAGCAGGCATCACCGACTCCTGCGGAGCCATCCACCCACTTGAGCGATTCCCGAACAGCTGTTTCGGATTCCGCAGAGCACCATCCAGCGGAAACTTTCCCGGCTCCCGGAGGAAAGCTCTAAGCTCCTCGCTTCGCCCAATCACGGGATGCGCTGCAAGCCTCTGCAGATACTTCTCCAGAGCAGCCCGGCGGTGCTCAACGAACTCGTGTTTATGCATCACCTGGCTCTCCACCAGGCTCTTGTCGGGACGGAGCGGAATGAAGAAACCACGGTAGGATTCTGCAAGGCAATCTGCTAAGGTAACCACGTCGCGAAAGCGGCGGCGGACGCTGAATTCGGGGCCACCGGAATAAGTCCGAGTTGTGATCAGGTAGGTAATAAAGGAGCCGCCGAGGATCAGTGAAGTGGCCGCTGTGTCCTCCTTCTGGGGATCGGAGACGCTGATCTCGAAATTGGAGGCGAAGCCGGATCTGGAAGGGAGATTTCTATCATTTTGAGGTTCGAGAGGGAGAAGGAGGTTTACAGACGACGAGGCGGCCGAGAGAGGAAGGGATTCCATGGATTCGTTGAGGAGAAGCGAATCAAAAGATGGTGGGGGGTCCCGGCCCATCATCGCAGGGATTGAGGGAGGAGATGAATGCGGCGATCAGGCGAGGGGTTGAGAGATTGGAGGGAGCGGTAGGTGGGGGAGTCCAGTTGTGGGAAATTCCCGAGTTGAGTCTTGATGAGATGGGCGAAGAATTGGTGAATGGTGACGAAGGAATGCAGCATGCGACCGGGTGAGAGATGACGAGAAATGATTTTATTGGGACCCCGTGTACGATTTATTATTTATTTATTTATTTTCATGTGCAAAATCATATTCAGCTGGTTCTTTATGTTATAAACTCTAAGGACATGTAAATAAAAAATATGATCACTCTAATTCTGAAGAAATTTGACGGTCTAGAGGAGACAAGAATCATAAAAGAATGCCCACCAATAGAGCCCGAAGGCTCACAAAGTCCATCCAATGCATTCAGACGAATCGAGACTCACAAAGCCGACTAGATACATTCACACGAACCTAAGCTAGCAAAGATGACCAAATACATCAAGACAAATCAAGGGCTACAAAGCTGACTGAATATATTTGTGAAATGCCAAGAATATTTTGTAACACCCTCGTTAAAAGAGAGTAAAAAAGATACCCTTCAAATAGGGAGATTATTTTATCTACAAAGGAGAAGAAACAAGTTTAGATAAAATAAAATGGACCATCAGAGACTCAGGTTAGACTCTAGAGAACAAGTCACTATGCACTTTTTGTTCTATTTTCTTTCGTTCTCTTCTGTCTTACTCTTCATTCCATTGAGGTGTGATTCATGGGCAAATTCAGATCCGGCATAACACAATTTTGAAACTTGTAATATACAACAAAGTGATTCATTTTATAATAAATTCACAAATGCTTACTAAATGATAACCTCAAAACAAGAGTAATGCATAGCCATGTCTTTGTGTGCCATGCAATAAATAAATTCATTTTAGAATAAGTACATAGCTGATTATTGCTTTATAAATTCAAAGAAAGTATTGGATTTTAGAATAAGTACATAGCTAGTGAGCCACACTTATGCATATTCAAAGGAAGCGATATTAAAGACCCAAAAAAGGGAATAAGATAGGGAGCAATGTCCACTAATGAGTGGGTTCAAGTCACAACTCATTTAGATAAAAATGAGTAAAATTGTGCCAATTCTTAGCCCTCCTCTAGATTTCCTATTATGTTTAACTTTTTATAAGAGACTATTCGATTGAAAGATTTTAATTTTAAGAAAATGGATTGCAGTGTTAAATTTTAATTAATTTCAAATGTGTCAAATAGTTTATTTTAGGGTTATTTGATTCGCCATAGAAGAAGTGTATTACATTTTTTTTATATAGAAGTTTCATAAATATGTGTGTTTAGTTGGATGAGTTTCAAATTCAATGTAAAATTATAATGCATTTGGAATTAAACCTTTATTTTGTTTTCTAGGTATTAATAATTTCCTAAATTTGAGCAAATTTTAAATGTGCCACTTTATAATTGCTCATCATCGTCGATGCCCGCAGCCTGCCAACAAGCAATCCGTACCACCCGCTTGTTGCCCCTAATCCCCAACAATCTGATCGTTTTCTCCACTCACCCGTCATCAGTCATTGCTTGCCTATCATCATCAATCGTCAGTCACTGTCGTCGCCTTTCTGCCACCGCCATGTACTTTACCACCCTCTCTGTAGTTATGTCAACCACATAATTTATATTGATTTAAATTTTCTTCAAACCAAATAAAAGAAATATGAAGTTTCGCATTTATTTTAAGTTGAAGCAAACAATTTAATGTATTCCAAATACAATATATTACATTCATATTATAATCTTTTTATACTTCAGTCCTTCTCATAAGACCAAACAACCTCTTAGTGTATTCCAAATTATTTTAATTTGCTTTTATTTGCATCAAAATTCAGAAAAATAAATTATTAATAAAGTGAAACTTAAATTCTAAGTAAATTTGAATTTGAGGATACGGAAAGGTATTTAAGCTTGATGGGAAAAGTTTTTAAACCTTAAAAATTAGCCAAAGCCGTTGATTAATTCGGCCAAATCCCATTTGGAAAGCATTTGCATGAATTAATTAAATAAAGTAATTTTCATTAATGTAATTATGCTTAATGAATAATTAGCCTGTGAAGTAGTTAATGAATGCACAATGAATTATACAATCAAATGAAGAATAAATCAATAAAGAATGTAACTTAATACATAAATATAGTTAATAAAATTTATCACCTAGTTCGTATATAATATTCATAAATTATTAAATCATTTATAAAATTAATTCAAGTCAAATTTTAAGATAAAAAATTGTATTAGTTAAAAAAAGATTAAATATGTGAAGTATTAAAGCTAACATTCAAAATATTAAATGATATTGCAAAAGAAAATTGTTCCAAAAAAGAATCAATTATATAGTAAATAAAAATCAATTATGATAAAAGTAAATATTATAACTTTAATTTTTTATGTGAACTTATTAATTATTAAATAAAAAATATGTGACACACACTATGAGACTTATAGGATGAACCAAACCTACATGTATTCCTGAGCTTGATTTTCACATGATTTTCCTGAAATAATTATGCATCTAACACTTAAACAAAATGTCAGTGCATATAATTATATATTTTTTAACATCAAAATTCAATGATTAATTATGGAGCTTATGGAGCTAACACAAAAAAAATCCCATATAATTTAGAATAGAATGACAATTGCTTCCCATTTAATTTCATATGTATTTGCTCTTCTATTTTGTGAAAAGAACATGTTTAACTAAGCTAATCTAGTTTGGCCTAGTTTGCTTTGGCTTAGCCTATTTAAGTGCACTTAGGATTGGACATGTGTGATTTTAATGTTGTTAGAGTAACATGATGAGAAGATCACTTTGCCTATAAATCAAATTTTTGAATTTTTTTTTTTGTTTCATTACGATCAAAAGAAGATACAAAAAAACACAAACATCACAAAATATTTTGGAACACATCAGGTTCTCATCTGTTGATGATGTTGCAAATGTTTCTCCTTTTGATTACACACATGAAATCTCCATTTAGAAAGGAATGGAGCGGCTTAATATAACCTATTTTAATCAAAATAAATATAATTTACCCTATTTTGGCGACTTAGTAATGTACTTGGGCATTTTTGATGTTAATAGAATCATCAAGGTGACATAATAGTTCGACCATATTTTTTTATATTATTTATAGTTTATGTGATATCTTAAAGAATTACTAAATTCATAATTTTGCAATCAATATAGTTTTGATATATATATATATATATATATATATATATATA
>NW_018164951.1:3031828-3032042 GCF_001263595.1 Phalaenopsis equestris | reverse complement strand
TATATATATATATATAATGTGGTACAAGAAAAACAAAAGCTTGTATCGATAAATTATTCAAAAAACACAACAAAAAATAAATGAAAACCCCAAATGAATTCAACCTTTCAATCCCTACCTTCCAATTTCCACACTCTCTGTTTTGGAGCTCTGCCTGCTCCCCAATCTCCTCAGCACCCGAGCACCCGATCCCTCCATCTTCGACCTCTGCTGA
>NW_018164951.1:3002082-3031565 GCF_001263595.1 Phalaenopsis equestris | reverse complement strand
GAACCACCATTACCGACCCCTTCCCCCCAAAATCCTTCGACGCCAATATATCCCCAATCACCCCCAGCTCCGGATACTCGCTCCACATCTCCAATCCCGCAGTAAACGGCGACACTCTCCCTTCCTCTCTCCCCACCACCAACAACCCGCACTTCTCGCTCATCTCCCTCATCAAATTCACCGTCTCCGCTCCTTCCTTCACCTCCTCCTCCCTATACTCCACTGTCTCCACCCCCTCCGTTCTTAACCTGAACTCTTCGACTGCCTCATCGTCCTCGTCCTTGTCCATCTCTTCTTCGTTTCCCCTGTTCTCGAGCGGAAGCATGAGCCTTAAGACGTGTAGGTGGATGCAGGGGTTCTCGGTCATGCGGGCGGCGATGGCGAGGGCTTCGCGGTCGTCGGGGCCGCCGAGGAAGAAGACTGCAATCCGGTGGGAGTGGGGGGAGGAGAGGGAGGAAATTGGTGGGGTGGAGAGGTTGCAGCTGACGAGAATGGCGACGGAGCAGGGGGCGTAGAGGAGGACGTTGGTGTTGACGGAGCGGAGGGCGGGGTTGACGGATTCTAAGGGTACGTCGGCGTCGATGCGGCGGTGGAAGGGGAGGAGGATCAGATTGCACTGCCGGAAATTTTAGCTATTAGTAAGCTTAATGGTATGAAGCCCGGCATGTGTGGTATGTAAAATTTTCTTTTAAAATAATTAGAATTAAGAAATGAAAGAGAGAAGTGCATTTCATAAAAAAAAAAGCATTTACATAAATAGCACCTAATTTTTATGTATTTACAAATTTGCACCTAAATTTTACTTTTTATATTAATGCAACGCAAATCTTTTTTATCATTCTAAAACTTCCAATCATTTTAAATTTTAAGAGGTGAACTATATCTTTGCATGCATTAGATAAGATGACATATATGTAAACTTAAACTATAGTTAGTTTTGTAAATACATAATAAATGTTTGGCATGTACGTAAATTTTTTTTTAAGAAAATAGAAACACACCCAAGCTATATAACCTTTTTCGGGAGAAGCAGGAGAAATTATAGTAGAGAACAGTAAGAATCCATAGTCCATATTCATGATATGAACTCTCTATTTATAAGAATATGTCACGGTCTTATAAAATTACAGATCAGTCCCATCATTATTAGCTTTAAGAGGGGCCTCTTCGTAATTACAAATTATTTTCGAATATAATAAGAATGACAGATTGGTTCGGTTGATAAGAGGTTCGTAGGCCGCTTCCCCCACTACGACTGTCAGTACTTGATCTGTTAGTACTTGATCTGAAGCCAGGTAATCCACTGATCGGCCTGAGAGCTGATCATCATCTTATGAAAAATCATTTGACACGTTCTCTCGGTCGCTCGATCCAGGCTCCTTCCTCGCAAACCATCTAATCATTCATCTGTCAGTAGGTATGTCTGGTCAGTCGTTCCTTTTGCCCGAGCTATTTTTTTTCTTGAGATTTGTGCTGGCGTATTTTTCATATACATGTTTAATTCCCCCGATTCTCTTGTTCTTTGGAAGTTGTAAAGCGTACAAGTAAAAGGAATCTTTTTAACACATGAATAATAATTAAATGATATTGTTGTGCAATAATGAACTTTCCTAAATTTTTGTGCCCATACCGTTATAAATAAGTTATGAGATATGGGAAATGTATGACTTCTCTTTTCTTTCTCACTCTTTGAAAACTTTTGTCTTCTCCCTCTTGTGTTTGCTTTTGGCGTCAAAATTTGATGTCACATGTGTAGGGTGTCCACCCAACTAGTCCATGATGATTCATGACTCATTCATAGCATCCATAGCTCAAGACATCCATCTGGCACTTTTGGTAAGTGTTGAAATACAAAACCGTGGTCAGGGATAATTCGTCCTTACCCAGAAGAATTCACTGTTGAGTGGGCCTGCTCAGGACATTAGACATGTTTGATGTATATTCCGGTGTCCAGAGGTCCCTCTATATTCATTCAAAGCCTCCCCGAGGTCAAGAGAAGTCACGAAGTCCTTCTATGTTAGCTTCGAAAAAATTAGGGTTTGGAAAACCTTATTCGTGTGTCGTAGTTTAGAGTGTCCGTTGGTGACAGATTCTCCGATCAATGGACGAGCAAAATACTCATTTATATTGTTTGGGGTTCATAATTTAGTAAAATAGGGTCTTTCGTAGCTTTAGAATCAAGAAAATCCTATATCGGACACTCCCAGTAATAATCAAAGTTTTCAAGGCTAAACCGACGCCTAGGAGCCCGAAATGCCCTCCCGTACGTCCAAAACTGAGCCCATGGAAGTCTGACGCCAGCTTCTGGGCGCCCAAAATGCTCAAAAAAGACCATTTTCAAGATACTCGGGAAAGTAGGCGCCATATTGAGCTTCTATACGTGAGGGTTGTGGCGCCTAGGCGCCGATTTAGTTCCATATCATGAAAAGGCTCATTTTTACGTTGATTTGATGTGTTGCACCCCCCAATGAGCCGAAATTGCATGGATTTTTTAGTTTTGGGGGGATTTTCTTAGGGGGGATAAAGGAGGCCAGCTTTAATAATATCGGGGAGGGGGGTGCAAAGATTAGGAGGGATTGGTTTAAGCTCCTCCTCATCTCAGAAAGGATATCCTTCATCATCTCTACTCATTTCTTCAAACTTTTGGGTTGTTGGTGAGTGCATGAGAGGGCAAGGAAGAGCTCCATCTTCTTCCTCAATAAGCTTAGAGTTTTCTTGGAGTTTAGAGCTTGGAGCAAGGAAAAAGAACAACTCTTCATCTTCCTCAAAGAGAAGCTCAAGGGAGTTTGTCATCTTCCAACTTCTTCTTCTTCTTCAACTTTCTTTTTCTTCTCCGACGTTTTCTTCCTTCTCTGGTGAACTCTCCAGGGAGCACGATTAGAATAGCTTCATCCTAACTTGGAGGAAGGAGAATTTGGACAAGCTCACAGTCTCTTCTACATGGAGAGCATCATCTTATGTTTGAGAAGGACTACTCCAATGAACTTTTCCTACAATCTGTACAGCAAGGAGAACTTACTCATTTCTTTGAGGAAGGACTTGTTTGGCCTCCTCTCCTACCATTAGAAGAGATTCATCTTACTAGAATAAACACATCCAAAATCTTCATGATGGTGATATACCTAAAACCTTTTTTCCTTTTTCCTTCTTATCTAGCGCTAGGAATAGATTTTGCTAGGTGCTTTTGGGTTTGGTCGCCCACACAAGACAGGTTTGACCGACCATATGATATCATCTAACTCAATCAATAACACATTATCAGACGGTCTGATTGGCCGAAAGTATCAGTCAACTGGCACATGAATTTTGATTGGTCAATTTTATGGTGTCGGTGCGAGTTTGATCGCCCATGCTAGCCAAGTTGGACGACCGATACTAGTCGGCACAAACATACACCTATTGGTTGCTCATTGTTTGTTGGTGGTTCACTTTGAGGGGGTTGAGTGCTCCTTATCGTGTTGACTCTTCTCTTGGAACTAGAGCCGCCGCTAGGGCAGCAATCACTCTGAGCACCTCTGCAAACTGTCCTAACGTGTGACTGGTGATTTGGGTCCTCATGTCTTACAAACCTTGTTGAACGAGTTCTTCCACTGACTCTCTGGTGCATGCAGCTTCTACTATGTTCCTCTGGTTGATTTTCTCTGTTGTTGTTGCTGGGCTTTTCTTCTTATTGACGACATGTTTCCACGCTAATCGAACCTAAAAGGATGTTGAATCCAAGAGTGTTCGGGAAACACGCCAAAGATATAGAGCTTTTTGTAGAGGAAAATGTTGGGTGTTAGAATTAAAATTTTGGTGTTAAATATGTAAATACATAACACTTGAGTGGTATGTATGTAAATCTTCCCAAAATTTATTAATTTTTTCATGTAGCAAACTCACCATCTTATCAGCAGCGAGTGAGCAGATGTCGTCGTGCATGGTGGCGTACGGCGAGACTCCGATGAAAGGTTGAATCGTAAAAAGACCTGTCGGATACTGTTGCTCGAGCGAGACGAAGGAATTGACAATGCGGTCAGCTTCAGTGGCGGCTTTCGCCGCCGAGGCGGACGCAACGGTGGCTAACGAAGACGACACGCCGAAATGTGTACGGAATGACCCTCTGTCACGCTGCTTTTTCTTATAAGGGGCGAGAATGGTGTTGTTGCGGCCGACGAGAGGGCTGAGGTGGAGGAGATAGATGCAGAGAGGGGAGGAAGAGGTGGGCGAAAGAGCGAGGGTGAGGAGGGGAGGGACGTGATCTTCGCAATGAACGCAGGTGAGTGCACGGAGCTCGACAGCGCCGCCGCAGTCTTGGACGGTTCTTCGGCGGTGTGCGGCTAGACGGTTTGAAGGGTGGTAGAGGGCTTTGAGGAGCATGGCGGAGATTCCTCCCACGAGGATGATTCCGATAATATTGACGGCGTATAGTTCACCGGACAGTTGCTGAGATCAAAATAAAAAAAAAAAAATTGTGAGATAAAATCTAGAAGTTTCATTAAAAAGAGAGAGAAATAGAGCTGTGAAAAAAATTTGTTGTTATATTCGTTAATCAGCTCATTTTCGGCTCATTCCTTAAGTAACTAAGTCGAATGAGAACAAATCCTTTAAAGTCAAATTATAAACAACGAAAACATGAGCAACTCTTTGTTTGATCATATTCGGCTCGTTTTAGTTCGGAATAAATAAACTATATATATTATTTATATAATAATATATTATATATATTTATATTTAAGTTTATATCATAACATCTCGTTTGGTTATGTTGGTTTGAGTTTTCTATTGCATAGAACTTGTGCGGGTTCTAATCCAACACCCTACATTTATTTTTTCCAATTCATTTTAAAGAGTCAATTTCAAAGCGAACATGAGCCGAACACAAACAAGAATATTTAAATCGAGCCGAACACAAACACTGTTCACAAGCCAATTTCGAACGAGTAGAACATGAGTCAAGCCTAAGCTCTCTCATGCTCAACTTGTTTAAAATTCTAGGGAGAGAAGACATAAATATAAGAGCAAACTGTCCCCCAGAAGAGATTATTGCATCATGACACCTGATGCAAATTTGCATGAAGTGTCCAATAACATGGAGCCACGTGGCAATTTGAGTCCACTGACATACATAGTTCAGGCTCAGGTTGCCATGTGTCGCCTTGACATTAGGCACCTGATACAAATTTGCATCAGGAATCTTGAAACAATAATTTTTCCTTTAGAAACATTGTGACACTAAAAGGTGCAAAAACAAAATTGATATTTCATATAAGTAAAAAAAATTGAATTTAAAGAGAACAATTGCCCCTTTAGATCAACGTGGTCCGAATTTGTCATGTAGAATTACATTGTATACATTGTATTGCATATTTATAATAGTGTGCAACACCTAATATTCTCATAAAAGAAATAGAGAGAGAAAGCAACATACGTTGAAGTCTTCGAGATTATTGAACGTATTGATCTCGATGATTCCTCTGCAATTCAGCATGAGGGCCAGCACGCAAGCGTCGCGAAGGTTCATTTTACAGTACAGGCAGGAGACGATAACCCCAAAAAACTTAGCCGCCACGCTGACAAAGATGAGGCAAGTCATTGGAAGCCATAGCATGTCACCGAGTACATCGTACAAGTTGCATCTCAAACCGGCTATGATCAAGAATACAGGCAGGAATAGGGTTGAGACCAGACGTTCAAGCCTGTCCACCACCGCCGTTCCTAACGGCGGGGCCCCGGGGATGGGTGTTCCCCTGCCGGCCGCGCCACCGGGAATGATGATGCCGAGCAGAAGTGGACCGAACGTCACACTCTGTCCTATAAGCTCCCCTGCAATTAAAGAAGTTAGCTGATTGTTTGTGTTCTGTTATATTTTGGTGTGTGCATGTGTATGATAAATAGTTAATCGTATATATATTTGAGTATTAGACTTGGAGATTTAGTTGTAAAGATACTTTTATATGTCAGCTTAGTTATTATGTTGTTGCCATGTCCTGGCTTATAAATAAGCGGGCTTAATATGTATTATGTATTGAAGAGAAATAAAGATTATTTTCACAGCTTTCTCCAGGCTTCATCTCTGTTCTTCTGTACTTCTTTATCCTCCATTTCATTACTTCTTATGGTATCAGAGGCTTAAAAACTGCAATGATGGATGTATATTCTTCCATATCTACACAACATAGTCAGTAAGACACAGCACAGTTTAACAAATTCAGAGAAATCAACATTTCATCATCCCTCAAATTCCTATGTCTCATTTCAAGAACATTTCCACCATGCCTCTTACACAAGAAAACTATCTAGTTGGAAAATACAGGTATCAAACATTCTCACAGTGAATGAATTCAATTCCATTATTGATTGTAGCAGTGCTCCCCCACCATGATTTACTTCTGATGAAAATGGAGTCTAAAGTGAAAATAAAGATTATCTTTTGTAGCAATTAATTGACAAGAATCTTGCTGCCGCCATCTTTTCTACCATCTCCCCTTTCATTCTTCCTTATATTCTTTGCCACACCACCACAGTTAAAATCTAGCAAACATTAGCCATCGGGTTTCAAGTAACAAACAGAACACAAGTCATTCAACTTAACAATGAACTCCACAATGTCACCATGGGCACTAATACCATGGCCCAATATCTCATGGTAATTAAAAATCTAGTGGATAACATAGTTGCAACAGGTTCTAAGGTTGACATAGAAGATATAATTCTTTATAACCTAAATGGACTGCCACCCACTTATCAAGGATTTAAGACTGCTCTCCGCACCTCACTAACTCCAACTACCTTGGAGGAATTTTACTCTCCCTTACATAGTGAGGAGTGTAACCTGGCAAATGCATGTGTCGAGATTACTCAACATATAACCCTATTATCTTTCAAAAAAAAAAGGAGGTCCTTCGGACTCAAGAAATTTCAGCAAGAACTCTTTCACTGACAAGAACTCTACAACAAGCAATTCATTTAAACATAAACCAGGCGTGATCTGTCAAATATGCAACAAAATGGTCACTTTTCCTACCAATGTTGGCACAGAGCTAATCTTCAGTGCAAGCAATCCAACACCCCTCAAACCATAGCTACCAACATCAATGATTCATCCACCAGATGAGGAGGCATGGAAATCTTTTGATCGCTCATATCCTGAGTTTGTTGCAGAGGAACATAACGTTTAGCATGGTTCATGCTCTGACAGCTTCACATCATACAGTGAAACCACATCGCCACTCTTATTGGTCGGTGTTTTTTACACCATGCAATTTGTCACAATGAGATGTGCATAAAACCTCTTTCTTCTTTCTGACGTTGATTATACCTTATCCCAATAGCCTTAATTGGAGGATTGATGTATATTTGCAGTTGTTGATTGATGAACTGTAAATTCATTGAGAAATAAGTGTCATGACGTACGATTTTTCCAGGAAACACAATTTCTTGATGAAAGCAATATTAATGTGAACAATAAGTGATTTTCCAGCATATGAAATGTTATCTGGGTGGAGCGACGTGAGAAAGTTAGTCTGTTCATTTGACATCAATTCATCTAAGGCGTTTACGCTTCAGCATGCTTGAAGAATTCATAGTTTGACTGTCATTGTATGTTTCTAGATGATGAACATCTCTTCAGGAGGAACAAAAATGCACTCAAAATAAACAAAATTGAAAATCCTCCCCAACTCCAAGAATATCTAGGGAAGATATAATGATGATGTTAATGACATTCCAAATATTAATATATGTCTTGACCTTTTTTCACATCATCTACCTGGTTTTGGTGTCACTCATAATTTGACAAAGAAATCAAATTTTTTGGGATTTGCCTTGTGGGAAGGATAACATTATCAGACATAATCTGGATGTTATTCACTTGGAAAAAAACATATTTGATAATATCTTCAACACTGTGATAGATGTTAACAGAAAAACGAAGGATAACGCAAATGTTAAACTTGATTCGCAGAAGACGAGTTTGTGATCAAAGATACAACTGCAGGCAAGCTCATTACGCCCAAGACAAAATATTCCCCCATTTTGTCCCAACGAAGAACAATTTGTGAGTGGCTCAAATCACTAAAATTCCCAAGTGGATATGCTTCAAATTTCAGCCGTTGTGTTGATGTGGGTGTTGAAAAAAAATTTTGAATGAAAAGTCACTATGCATATTTTTTTACAAAATTTGACGCTAACCACATCGAACTGTTTGTCGAGTGAAGTCCTTAATCAATTGATTTAAACCATTGACTCTTTTTATTTTTCAGTAGTTAGATGAAGCATGAGAGAGGTACAAATCACATTATTTTAATGATCAGGAACTTCGAATAGCGACACTTGATGTTCTTCTTAATTGTGTTGAAGTACAAATCAATATTGAGTAAGACATTTTTCATTACAATTTTTAACTCATTTATTTTAAAAGTGAGATAATTAACTATTTCAATGATATTTCAACGTGTGAACGATTTATTCGTAGATTCGTTAAATTTAGTTGAAGATGATGACACGAGTAAGAAGATCGAGAATAACTTACCTTAGTGATTTACAACACATGTGAGTTTAAATTGACATATCAATTCCTCACACACACACACACACACACAGAGATATATATATAACAAAAAAAAGACATCCAGAAAAACCTCATAAACTGTATTACTGAAAAAAAAAGATAAGAATTTGTTGAAGAAATGGAGAGACAGAACAGGGGTTGATAGATCTTGCTTGGGGACTTATGCGCATTGTAAAAATCTGACAAATTTATGATGTAAATGGTAAAGTTTTCATATGAGATTCTGGTCCGAAGGGAAAAAATCTTTTAATTTTGGCATTTGTGTTAAAGAAAACAACAAGTCAAACATAGACTATCATAGAATTCTGGAAGAAGTTGTTAAACTATTTTATTCAGACTCTATTGGAGGAAGTGTATTCTTATTCAATTGTACTTGGTTCGATCTTGTTCCTGATTGGAGAATAAGGGTAAACTAACTATATAATATCACAGAAGTGAAAGTGAACAGAATATATGCTAAATTTGATCCTTTAATTCTAGTTCGACATGCGAGTCAGATTTACTATATTCAATATCTAAATAGAGCAAGAGATAACGTTGATTGGGCAGTTGTCATTCAAAGCAAACTAAGAGCCACCATTACCATTACTATTCAGAATAACATTGAACCTGCCCATCAAGAAAGTGTAGTGACATGTTTCTATTTTTCACATGATGTAATGAATAAAGAGCTCAATCTAGAGGTTGCTAGTAGCAACTACGAAGAAATTAATCTTGGTGATCAGTACAACTCCGATGATGCATTTGAAAAAGAGATCATTCAACATCAATATTGCGTAAGCTGAGCAAGTTTATTGCACCTTTCTTTAGCTCAAATATTTCCTTTTTTCAACTCTTTCATTGATGATGTGAATTCGTGGACAAATGGGGATCTAATAACGTGATTAAGTATTATGTTAGTAATCATATTTTTCTAAAAAAATGAGTCAGTATTTTTAGTCATATTTTCAATATGATTTTTAATTTTGTGACAAAAATTATGTTAATAATCAGAATATTTTAAGTAAAAACTCTCTTAGCCATACTTATTTGAGAATATTTATATTTTTATGGAAAATATTTATTTCTAAAATAGGAGTTGAGCCTATGATTTAGGAGATATGAAATAATAATGCTGTTGAGGACGATGATTTTAATGAAGATGGATTAATCGATATTATTTTTCTTCAAAATGTAAATTTATGTAATATATTTTTTAATTACAATTTATACAGACCACACAATGCTCAATATTAACGTATCTAACACCTAAATTTTCATATTTATACACATAGCTCTTAAATTTTAATTAACATGACATTAAAAGTATCACTTTTGCTAATTATTTAAATTGTATAATACTTATATACTTCAGTGTTTAACATATAAATATCAAATTTAATATATCAGACATGTAAAATTGAAGAGTCTTTCCACCCTTACCTGCGATGCTGGAACCAATGGCCATGAGCAAAATAACCAGAAACAGCCCCTCGTCCATCGGCGAACCCTCCGGCGTTCGCCGTATAATCCAAATCGCCACCGGCCTCGCAAACAGCCATATTGCCGCAATGAATCCGCAGCAAGAGCAGAGGAAGGTAAGCCCCAAAACCACAGACTGATAAACGAGCGTCGCCACAAACAAAAAAGCCGCGCTTATGATGACGCAGTAGAAATCGGCGATGAGAGAAGAAGTGATGGCGAGGCGGCCGAGTTTTGTGGTGAGGAGCTTAAACTCTGTCAGAACAGAGGTAATGACGATGTTGGAGGTGAGAGCCCAGCGGCCGGCGAAGTGGATGATGTAGTTGCGGACGATTTGGTTGGCTTGTAGCTCGGGGTGGAGAAGCACGGAGATGAATATGGAGATGAAGGGGAGGGCGGTGCCGATTTGGGCTATTGCGGCGGCCTTGCGGCCGGATTTGCGGACTTGGCTGAGATCGATTTTGACGGCGATGACGAAGATGAAGAGGATGAAGGCGAGGAGGGAGATGTGGTCGAGATGAACCCAGCTTTCTTTGGGGAAGATGGTTTGTTGGAACCAGCGGTTGCGGGAGAGGCCGGAGGGGCCGAGGAGGATGCCGGCCTGCTCGGAGTGGGAGAGGATGAAGTTTTGATTAATTAGGTGTGATAAAAATTCTAACTTTATGATACGGATCACCCAAAATTTGTTTTTTTTACAAATCAAGTATTCTCTTTCAACAATTTTTCGGGTTCTCACTCCAATATATAAAAAAGTGTAAATGATGTAAATTTTTGGATTAAGAAAATTTTCGTTGTGCAAATTTTAGAGGTTCTTAGAACTTAGGAAGCAAGTTAAGGGATTCATTAAAGAATAAAAATGTGAGAATATTCTGATAAATTTTAATCTAGCTAGCTGATTAAGATAGAATGATCATGCTTGTATGACAAATACTCAAATCTAAAAAAGAATTAGTTTTTTTTTTGTAATTCAAATTTAATTTATGATGATATTATTTATTTAATTTTAATATGAAATATTTTTCACCTTTTCATTTTGATATAAATTATATGAAGACATTCTTATACAATTGTTTTTCTCTACTAAAGTGCTATTTGAATTCATGAAGATTTAGTAAGCCTTGCTATGTGTGTATTTAGTAAGTTCTGATTGAAATAAAGTTCTGAAATTATGAAGTTTAAAATTTAAAAAAGGTTCATTTTTTATAATTGAATTTGACTTAAAATATGCTCACACAATTATTGTTAAATCAACTACTGAAAACCATATATTTACCTTCTACTTCGTGATTAGGGGCATTGATTTTAATAGTGCAATTGCATGATAACATGGATGAATGATGCATGCATGCATGCATGAACGCTGAACGCGAAGTTGAGAACCTACGTACGTACTATGGCGTGGCAGAGAGGCTGCGGGAGTCCGATGGGCCCGAGAACGGCATGGCTGAGCCTTGCGACGAGAAAGAACATGATCAGATGTAGAAGAAAAACAGGGAATGCAAAATCAAGCGGCCAATCTCCGAGCCATAACCCTGACGATGTCGTCAACGTCGCGTTGAAACAGATCAATTTGTCGTGCAATTTGTTTCCTTTATAGTCGCTGATCACAAAGTCTTCATCTTCCGCCATTGAAGAAGATTGGGAAGAGGAGGAGAACGGAGAAGATTATGGAGAATGGTGAAAATTATGGCATTCCCTTCATTTCCTTTAGGTTTTATGAAGATTCGAGAAGTGGGAAGAAGGAGAATGTGGCGGCCAGCGTTGGACAAATGTCAACGGTCTAAAATAGTGAGGTGGTTAATTCTACTATTTGGAGATTGAAGGAGGGTTGATGGTGGAGGTTGGATCTGATTTTTCTTATTTAGAAAGCTCTTTGTTATAGTATTTTGGTAAAATTTCATTAGGTTAAATTGATTTTCATCACAAATCTGGCTTTTTCTAGAATATACAACCAGTTTTCTTATATAAATATTGAACTTTAGGGGTTAATTATGCATAAATGATTCGAAATATTGATATTTATAAATCGAGCACTCATGTGATTTTGTTGTACTATTGAGATGCATTTATGCATGTCAGAGTCAAACAATTTAGGATTTAATAAGAATGAATAATATGGGTTGAGGTTTTAATGAGAGTTTTGATATAGGAGTGAGGATTTGGAAAATGGAAAAACAGTGGTTGATTTATAAATAGAAAGTTTTGGTTGGTTTGTATGTAATTGTTCCAAAAATTTAATATTTTGTTTCTTATCTAATTTAAATCATTTTGTAATTTTGTTCCTTTTGATATTTTTAATCTCTCTCTTATTTTTTATCTATAAATTTGCTTTTTTGTACTAACACAAATATACATATTTATCTTGGAAACTATTGTAGTGAATTTCTATTATCTTAATTCTTAGGAGAATTTTATTTTTTTTATATTTCCCAATATTAAAATAATGAAGTTTATATTTTTGATAATTTTCTATAATAAAAAGCAATCATAAAAATTTTCATGCAAAATTCTAGCATTTGATAAAATAAAAAATATTCATGAATGATTACTTTCATAACCTATCATATTACTAATTATAAAAGTTAAGAATTTCTTGTATCATTTATACTTATAAAATTTTATTTTATTTTATTATAAAATAGTATTCTCAAGAAAAATTATATAGTGGCTATTGCAGAGTAACCTTGGAAAAAATATTTGAAATATGTGATGAGTATTTTTCTTTTTTTGGCATTGCTAATGACATTATAAAGTAGTTTTAGTAATCATGTACATTCTTCTATAGTTTTTTTTGTATTATATTTGTCATAAATTTGATGTATTTTTATTTTAAAATATGTACTTCAATCGAATATGAATGTACATATAATATCCAAATATACTGTTAAAAATACTATTAAAAATGAAATTTAATTCTTAGTTATATTCTAACATTATATATTTAAATTGTATAATTGAAAATTACAATAGACTTTGGGAGAGAGAATGAATTCAAGTTTAGATATTTTTATATTCGTGTCGGTGTTGATTGGAAACCTTACTAGTGTTAGTCGAAGGCATAAATCTACCGAATATGAAATATTAGCAAGATTTTGACTCCATTTTCTTAGCAGAACGAGGAAAATTTAATAATATTCTCCTCTCACATTTTACATTGAACGCTTGAATCTACGATAAAGTTCATAATTTCCTTGAAATTGGGTTTGGTAATTATAATTCAAATAATCATACTCTGAAATATAAGTAGGCCAAGAATTGACTTGAATTGATTGTGGTAATGCCAAAGGCTACACATATTCCTCTAATAAATACTTTGTAGTCTATTTATTCTTTCGCATTTCCAAAAAAAATCAAGGACGACAAGGACAATGGTGGGTAGAGCAAAATAACACAATTTTACTAATTCTCTTCTCACAATCAAACCATCAATCTTCCATCAGGCTCCCAGAAAACTCTCTCTAGAATTAATTTCCTTGAAAGCAAGAATAGTTGAATCAATTTGCAACTTCGACACTAAAAATTTTTGGGCAATCAAAGGTAGAAACACACTTCATTCCCTTAGTTTTGGGAGCCATTGATTTCCAAAGAAATTTAAGGATAAGAAGGGGAAAATAGTACAATGCATCTATAGGAAGGAAGGTAGAAATAACTCACCTAAAAATCCCAAGAAATCCCTAGGCTTCTTCTTCTAAACCTCCCCTCCTCTCTTCTCCTTCTAGGAACCTTGGTTCAACGACTACGATAGAAAAACTTGCGAAAGAGGTAGATCAGGTTGAGGGTTCCTAAAAAAAATTAAGGGAATCGCTACTTAAAGATGGGTTGTCATGAGCACGATTATGCATTGCATAACATGCAGGCACTCAAGAGGGCACGAGGGAGCTAGCTATAAGAATCTTACAACCCAATGTTCTTCCTCCTATGAAACACTTAAATCAAACCAAGCTTAATTAAGTAAGGGCGTGTTTGGGGCAGTGGTGTGATGGCGGTTCGGTGTCACACCACAGTTTTTCCTATTTGACAAAACTATGTTTTGTTTGGTTTTTCCAAAAGCTGCAACCGAAAGCTACACTTTCCCATCACGGCTGGCTACATGCGGTGACTGTTAGAAAGCTACAGTCTGACTTTTTCAAAAATATTTTTTTTGCAACAACAAATTTTTTAACATGAACTTCTTCTTCAGCAGCTTCACAACTGTATATTCAAATAGCTGCAACTACCTAAAATAGACCATAAATCTCACAAACACACAAATACACAAACATTATACTTTCAACCAAAAGCAAACTAGTTTAAAAAAGCGAAAGAATTTTTAAATCATCAACTAATACTTAAGTTACCTCCCAAGTAGCACTTGGCTTAGTATCCTCAGCTAAACAATGTCAGATCATCTACTTGTGATGAGTCAAAGTCAAGGTTTTTCTAAGGCAAATCCTATAACTCCTTAAATATAGTTTCAATTTTTGGCCATTTATCTTAAGAATTCAGGCAATCTTTCCTTCCTCAATATCAACAGGTCAAAAAAAGTAAACTTTTACTTTAGTGATTGGACACCATCACCTAGACTTCAATTTTATTGGAAATAATCTCAATCATAAATTTTATAACAAAACCTCTTATCTAGACAAAGTCATTCCTAATGAGTTTCTGATAATGCAACTTCTTCATATGTTACTTTTAAATCTTGACATTGTCATAGGATTTCATTCTAATCTCTTTCCATTTATTCAACTATGATAATCTTTTGTCTATCAAATATTTAAAATTATAGTTAAACTTCTTAATTGTGTAGTAGGCTTTATGTTCTAATTCACTAGACAAGTGACACTTTTACAAATATAAACCTATAAGTGGATATATAATTTATGGGTTCCTTATAAGATATCTTATAAGCTCATAAAGCAACATCAAGCCTAACAAACAAATCTCTCATACAAGGATTAATATTTTTTTATTAATCTTTATTTCTCAATTAAACACTTTTACTAATCCACTAATATGAGAATGCTAAACACTAGAAATCTTATGTTTAATCTCATAATTTTCAACTAATGCCTATTTTCTTTGTTATAAAAGTGACTTCCTTCATCATTAATAATAAGCCAAGGTGCTCCAAATCTGCTATATATAATTTAAACACTTTGAGAATCACATTTACATAGTACCACAATTGTTATTGATTTAGAGATATAGTTTAATTGTTATCAAAGTGTAAAGATTTATAGAAAGTACAAATGATTCAATGTAATCAATTTCCCAAACATCAAAGATCTCAACTTCTATAAGATAATTCAAAGATATTCCATTTCATTTAATAATATTATCGCCCCTGTAGCACTTATCACATCTTCTAATATAATCACATCCTAAAATATGGTAGGCTAGTAAAATCCTGATTATAAAATCTTAAAAGCAGTTCTAAAATATCTGAAATGCTCTCCATATTCAAATTATGACAAAATCTAATGACGTAATGATAAACCTTCTGATTATATGATCTTATCCTAAACCCTAAAACCTAAAGGTCCTTTAATCAGAAGACACCCACATTTTATTGACTTTATGTTATGTAGATATCATAAATTTCATTGTTAATGATATTATTTCATATGATCTGACATACCATCAGAGAGAGGCTCTATTATGATCTGACATACATATATGCCACCTTACTTATGTATATGAAAATGTGTATTTCACTTTTTAAATGTTAAAAATAATAATATTTTTGATAATATGAAAATTTTGGGTGGTATAGAAGTAAAAATTAAGAGTTTAGACATTATAAATGTAAATAGGATGTCAATCGCTCACAAAGCCCAGCCGACAAATGGCCCATTTAATTTAATGGGCTTGCCGTGCAATAGCAATCGTAGGTTTAATAATTTGAACCACTATTGTGCATGAAGGGAGGGAGGGAGGGAGATTGAGATGGAGAGAGGGATATGTGGCTTGCATAAAAAATATTCTAATGATGTATATTTGATAGTCTTTAACCCTACTTTAACTTATGCATAAACAGGACTTCTATACATATTAAGAGAGTGAAATGATATGATTATTTTGATTACCTTAAATATTTCAACCACACTAATTAATGATGGAGAATGAACCATAAAACTTAAGAAAATTTAGATGATTTATCCAAGATGACAATATTTTATCATGAAAAATAAATAATTCTAAGCTTCATTTCATTTAAATTAATATTGGGTTATCAATTAAATGTTAGTAATAAGAAGAGTGATCGATCAAGCACTCATCATTATTGACAGTGCCTTGGGAATACAAGATAAGTTTGTAGCAATGAATCATAGAAGATTATTCTATAAGTATATCTTCGATACAAATTTAGTATCATTACAAGCAATTAGTTCAGCCTAACCATTGAAAACTAGCCAGATGTAATTGGATGTGGCTAGTTTGATATCAACGAAGAGAATGAACTAGATAGTAAAGAAGGTCATGTGGACATAACTGAGTGACTAATCTTAAATTTCAATAATGAAGAGCAACTCACTATTGATATCTATAGCAAATGTGTTAATTCTTGTTCTATTTTAATGTGTTTTAGGTTAATTTTATGCTTTTGAATGGTATTTGTGTTGTGTTTTGCCGAATAAAGGAAACGGGAGTTGTCGGAGCTGAAGAAACTCAAGAAAATCACCAAGTGCAGGATGCAAAAAGTAGGCACCAGGATGCATTGCATAGGTACCCAGAAGAGTCCAATGCCCAAAAATATATGCTGAGAAGGCAGAAAGCAGACTCCCAGATGCAAAAAGAAGGCATCAAAGACCAGCATAAAAGAGAACTCCAAGTCCAAAAGTTCCCAAGAAGGTAGAAAGTAGGTGCCACGAATGCAATGCCTAGGCATCAATGGCCAACGCGTAGGCACCATAGACCAGCGCCTAGGCACAGTCCTGCATCTAGGCGCCAGTTCACGTGACCGAGTCCAAAAGTTCCCAAGAAGGTAAAAAGCAGGCACCACAAATGCAACGCCTAGGCGTCAGTGGCCAACACCTAGACACCATAGACCGACACCTATACACCACAGACTTGCATCTAGGCGTTAGTTCACACGATTTGATAGTTTTTGCTGTCCGGACGTGACTTTTTGTTGGGAGAATTATAAAAACACAACTTACAAAGAAGAGGCCATCTTTCCCTGCATATTGTAGTGTTGAGCATTGAAGAGGAAGACCAAAAAAGCCTTACAAAGAGTTTTTAAGTCATAAAGAAGAAATTTGAGAGGATCATACGGTGTAAGCATTGCTTGCTTCCATTTCAGTTTTCATGCGTTGATAGGGAAGGAGATAAAAACATTCCAATTTACCTGTTTACCTGGATTTCTGTGTGAGACTTGGTGTATGATTTTTGAACTTGAATCGAAGTTTTTTTTGTCGAGTTTTATAATAAGTAGTGAGTAATTTCATTTGTTTCTTCCTTGAGTTGGAAAAGCGGTAGTATAGACTTGAGGTTTCTTTTATGATCCGCACTTGAAATTTCTTAATGATGTTGTGGTAACCTTTAAACTTTATTTCCATTTTCTCTGACCAGTAGAATAGTTAAAATCATTCATGTACTCTGAGATCTTGACAGAAAATTTGTAGAACGAAAAAGGATAACCACATAAACTCACTGGAATATGGATATTACCTTTAATTTTATGCAATCAATAGGGAGATGTTATTATTGCTCTGGTTAATCATGAGATGTAGGTTACTACACCTATAACAATTAATCTTTCATAGACTACCGAAAGGGGATAAAAAATATTGTGCTCATGATTGACACTGTTCTTGAATTATATTCTTATTTCTATCCACCACTTGACTAATTTAAGGTGGAAATCTCTAATCACTTGAATTTTTTAAAAATTCCTCTTGCTTGCTAGGATTGCAATAAATTTATAATAGAAAGTAAATTGAGCTTGTGAACTGCAACATTTCAGGCTAAGGTTGAAAATAGTAAACAAGAAAGAAGAGTCAACCGCTCCCGCTTTCCTCAGATGCAAAATAAAGCTTCGCTTCACCTTTTAATTTTTGTCGCGAACAGGCAACAGTTAGTGGCGGTGCTTGTGGTTCGAGCGAGAGAAGTATCACTTTTGTTTGCGACACGTCGTCAACCTCGCCTCCTCTCGCGATAAAAGGTATCGCACGACTCTCAATCAATTTACGACACAACCCTTTTTTTGGTGTTCTTCTTCGGGCTTCCTTGAGATAGAGGAAGAGAAGTACAAGCAGTAGTTTCTTGCGGCAGAAGGAAGAAGAAAGAAGAAGAAGATTGTTATCCCTTGGCTTCTTCTTGGTGGTTGGTGGCTTGTGGCGAGAAATTTTGTTTATTTCTCTTGTAAGTTTATCTTCTTCGGTGTATCTCGATGTAGAGAGAGAAGAAGAGAGAGCATCGAAGTGAGAGATCCCTCTTGTAAGTCGAGACAATCGATTGGTGTAAATTTCTCAAATAGTAAAATTCTCTATAACTCGGTGGACGTAGGCAATTTGCCGAATCACGTAAATCTGTGTGTTTAACTATGCTATTATTTCTTGGTGTGATATTCCCAAGTTTTATTTTTTGCTTCATCGTCGCCGATTGTTCTATTTTATTTCCATATATCACAACACGTAGCACTTGAAGCATGTCAACCATGTAAAGAGACCAATGTGAAAATATTTAGGTATGTGTAGAGAGAAGAAATTAATCAAAGAAGATAACAAAATAAAGATAAGACATGAAAGAAACTCATATAGGTAAGGCGTATGATTAGGAAAGTAAGATAGGTTTGTTGATTACGCTAAAAGGAAGATTAAATAAACACAAAGGTAAGTTGGTCATCCTCTAATTCAACATGACAATCCACCTCTAACACTCTCAATAAGTTCCTCCCCCAAACAATACACAATACAGTGTGAGCTTGTTAATCTAGGCAAAAAAATCCCCTTGGATGGCTATTCCAAAAATTTCATTCATATTTCTAAGCAAAACACTTCTGGAGGAGTGAATTATGTATAGTGAGAAATGCCCCAGATGAATTGAGTTTTTTTTTCATTAGGTTAAGGTATGGAAACTGAAGCCACACAAGCGAGTTTAGATGCAGTGCTCTTGCTGGTTCACATAGTATATACCAGATTGATTGGGGTTTTTGCTCAAATTAAAATTCCTACTTCTTTCTATATCTTGAAGTATTGACATGAAATTTATTAAATTTATCAAATCATGCTTTAATTTATGTTGAACCCTAATTTCTCTATATGTTATTCCCAAAATCTACTAGCATTGAAGTGAAAATTGAAATAAAATAATGGCTAGCCTGAGGGAAGAGAGTCCTCGCTCCACCCTCTTGACGCCTCTTCATAAATTTTGAGCTGTCCTCTTCAATAATTTCTTGTCACATCCCATAACTTTTTATCACATTACATATCTTTATGCCATTTCATTCGCGAAGCCGCAAAGAATGTGTGTTTCAATAGTCAAAACTCCACAACCGAAACCTATACAAGTCAACCCGACCGGTTAGCTTGGCACCTGACATGACCAACTCGATATTTGGTTGCTCTACAAGTTAACTTAACTCAACACTTTGCAGGTCAACTTGGCAGGCTAACTCGACATACATCAAAGTAAATTCGAACGACGCTGACAGCTCGACATGCCAAATTGGCACCGGATAGAGTTAACTCGACAAATTAGCATGATAGGCCAACCGAATAGAATATTTTTTAGGTGCACAAAATTGAGACAAATTTTTGCGTAAAAAGTTGCGCTCGAATTGGGTGTCTATTATGATAGTACTACTGTAATATTATACCGCAATATCACCAAAATACCACCAAATAGCATATAAGTTAGTATTATGATAGTATTTTTGATGGTATTGTACTATAATACCACCTGAATACCACCATCTGCACCTACAACATCTGACATAATATTTTCTACTTTTATCTAAGAAACTAAAAGTTGAGAAATTAGTTTCTTAGATGGTGAACATTTACTATTACTCTTGATAATTTCTTAGAATTTTTTTTAGTAAATTAGAAATTGAAAATGTGTGTTAGACCTAACCTGAAAGTTTGTTCTCCAAGGTAAAAGTCTGAACTAAAAGAAAAAAAATAATAATATCTATATTATTTTTGGTATAAAGTCCAAGCGTCCCTATTAAAATAAGGATATCGGAATATTTACATACATACCACTGAATTTTTTTGTATTTACATATCTAACACTTTAACTTCAATTTTTACAATATGTAACCTTATCTATTCATGAAAAAGTTGTACATCACCTTTTTAAAAATTAAAATATTAACATTTTTTATTTGATATTTGAGCGGTATAAAATATAAAAAATAATATATATATATAATCATTGACCAATTCTTGTATTTGGCTTCTTGCGGAAGAAGTATCATTAACTTTCTTCCTCTTTGAAGTCCTTTTCCTTTCATTCAAACCTTCTAGAGCTATCTATCACATGGTTATCAGTCAGCAAACAAATTTTTTTTTGTAAGATTTACATACATACCCCTCAATTCCTATTTATTTACATATCTAACATTCAAATTTTAATTTTCACACGCATACATATATATATATATATATATATATATATATATATAAGAACGCGCCTCTGTATCAACTTTCTTTTTAAAAATTAAAATAATGATTTTTAATGTGATATAAAAATATTGATGGGCATAAATGTAAACAAAATAAAATATAGGTGGTAGATATGTAAGTACATATAATTTAATTATATTAATTAAATATTAATAATCAATTTTAATATTTTTAAGTCCTTAATCTTTTTTAACATAAATATTTATTCAGGCAAATATTAAGAAAAAAAGGTAATTATGTCAATTTTTTTCGCAAACATAAATAATATAATCATAGCATCAAAAGAATAACTTTAAATGCAATTTCCTAAACAATTAAAACAAAGATGGCCGAAAATTATTATTTGTCCATATTCTTTAAGTAAAATAGTAAATTATATTTTTAAATTTAAATAATTGATCCAATAGAGCAGCCAATGTTGACCAAATCAAAATTTGCAGGATAAACCAAAATAATAATAAAAAAATTATCTGTGCTTATAGTTGCATACGATACACTAATATTATATTAGGAAGGGTGGCGCGTCACGTGTCAAATGGATCCCATCATAATTGACTAGTATTAAGGATGATGGGACTCACTTCCATTGGACTCCAAATACATCTGCATTCCTAATGTAATATTTTTTCGTAATTTTCAGCAAGTAATTTCTATTCGATGAAATGAAATTTCTCTCTCTTTCTCTCACTATCTATCTTTCACGTATTTACATATCAAACACCAAAATTTAACTTTTTACATTTATGCCAACCAAGTTTTTCATATTATATAAAAATATCAATTTTTAAAATTTTGAAGTATGAAATACATATTTTTCATTTATAAATACGATGGTTGCCTATACATAGAAATTGAAGTTGGGGTTAGATATGTAAATACATAAAAATTAACTAATATAAATGTTAAAGACACATTTTGCTAAAGCTATATTTGTAAGATTATATTTTAATAAGGGGGCATTTACTTACCCGATTCCTATGTATTTACATATCTAACATCTAATATTTTTTGCATTTATACTATCTAAATATTTCCTATCACATTAAAAACATTACTATTTTAATTAAAAAAAAAAAAGAAATTCACATTTTTCTAAATATAAAAAAGTGTAAATACATTAGAATTGAATGATATATATGTAAATCTTCCTTTTATAAACATTTTAGCTAATGATAATGACTAGCAATTGATAATGATGATTTCAAACCTCAATGTTGATGGCGGCGGGTACCGAAGGAAGGGGGGGGTGGCATTTGGTGGCGTCAAGTAAATAAGCCGTGGAACACGATGGCGGCAACGCGGTTGTGGGGCTTACATACAGAACACCCGAAACTTGCTATTTACAAACCAATTACTCTCTTTCATCTATTCTTCAAATTCTCACTCAAAAATCAAAATTCATGACAAAACCCATTGAATTCTCAATTTTGATCATGACATCCCTAAATATAATGGATCCATAGTTCAAAAAAATCACTTGGGTGGTTAATTATTAAATATCAATGTTTTGGGAGGTTTTTATGTAACTATCCCGCCATAAATCTCTCACACTAGGATATAGATATATGGTTTTAATGACCGTCATTTTACAGCTGTTTTTGTAATAACTTAATATTTTAAAACCTAATTAAACCACTAATCATAATTACATAAGAGTGATTAGACGGGCATTGACATTGACTTTGAGATGTGATATCTTTAATCAAATTAAATTAGGGGTTGCTTGTAACTTTGTTTAGGGTATTATATCTTAAAATTTTGACTTAAGAATATATTCATTATATTGAAAAGGGATGTGTTCTAGATTAAAATTTTATATATTGAATTGATAAAAAATATTATTATATTAATTAAAGTACACCATTTAAAATACATGGTTAAAATATAATAAAATAATTTTAATATATATTATGTTATCTAATTTAATTTTTAATATATCTAAAACTTTGGATGGAATTTTAAAAAGGAGTCATCTTTATCTAAAATGCAAGCTACTCTCTCTCTCTCTCTCTAGAGCAAATATTAAGTTCGTTCTTCGTATATACAGAGAATGATTGAGACACGGGCTCAAAAGAGATTGAACAAAGAGTTGAATCAATTGATATATTAAATATTAAAATTATTTAGAATATTAATTAGATATAATATTTAACAAAAATTAATAAATCTAAGTATATTGTGAAATACATATCATGCTTGATAATTGAATTCAATAATTTTCAAATTAAGCACATTCAATATTTAATTGATTAATCGCTCTCTCTTTTTTTTTTTTGTCATCATAAGAAAAATCCAGATGTTTTCTTGAAATCTTATAAATTTAACATTATACATACAAACATACTACATACATCTATATATATATATATATAATATATATATATATATAGTCAACTAACAAGATCGAGCTGAGATCTGTGATTTGGGTTTTAAGTTTGAATCAAACTAATGCATGGACAATCAATAAATCTTGCAGGAGTCCCCACAAGCTTCGCAACAGAGTGAGTCTTCATAGGCTAACCTCAAATGGTCAAAATGGTGGAAGTCCAAAATCGTAGGAAGGAAGCATTGGCTGACTGAAGATGGTGGAGTCTCCGCTGACTGCAGATGTTCGATTCCTGAATTCTGGAATTGGTGGAGATATTGCATATCTCACGCGTACCAAAATTTTCATATTTACCCACATATATAGTACTTAAAATTTTAATATTATATCAATAATAGTATTATTATTACTTCTTAAAAGTTAGTCAAATAAACTTCTTTAAGCATGAGTTTAATGTACCAAAGCACAATATATGTACATAGATATGAAAGTTTTGGCGTGAGATATGTAAATACTTAGGAATTGAGTGTTATGTAACTTAACATTAAGGGTTTGTTTGGGTCAACTTTTTATCTACTTTGCATTTCATACCCTAGCTACATACAGTTCTGGTTAGGAAACTGTTTTCTTGCTACTGAAGAATGGTTCATAGAGTCACAAGTGAAGAATGGTTTTTTATGTGGTTTCATATTTTACACTCACATTCATAAATATTCATACCAAATTAGCGAAGAGGGCCAAGGCAATCGAGAGGTTGAACAATATAAGTTGGAGTTATCGAAAAAAATAACCGATTATGAGAGATCACCTCCACTCAAGCACAAGCCTAACAAAAATAAGATAAAAAAGAAAAAATCTACTGAGAAACTTAAGGACCCATCAAAGATGCGTCGAAAGGGTATTTTTCATGCCAAGTTAAAAGAGCATTGGGAGAAAAAGAAGAGAGCTAAAATTAAATATTATTGTATACTATGATTTTCGTTTATAAATAATTGTACATTTTCACATTAACTCACTTATATATACTATGATGTTGCTTTGACTTAGTGCCTGTTTTATACCATATGAAAGGAGAAAGAACATTTATCAGTTAAAGAACAATTTTTTTCCCCATTTGCTACCCATTTATGTGCAATGTCAGAGTGTTTCATGCAGATTTAATGTCAAGACCATTTTTTAAAGCCATTTATTATCCATTTTGTTAATATGTTTTTTTAATAACCTCTTGATGAGTGCATTAAAATAACATGAATTCTATACATCTTCAAGTGCATCACAATCAACAGAAACATATACCGGATTGATGATATATTCCATTGATTAAAGTGAAATCTTAGGATGGATGAAGCATATGCAATTATTTTTGTTGTTGGAAATAATGATTTTTTTATGTGATAAGCTTAAGTTATGCCATTTTTGTTTGTTTTGTCCATTTTATGTTTAAACCATCTACAATTATGCTTTATTGTTGGAAATAAAGGTGTTCGTGTTTCTCACATATGAGGAGCATCAGTTGTTGTTCATTTGTTTGAAAAAATCACACAGTCACCACAATAAATCACAAAATCACCATAAAATCACCAAGATATCACCACAAAACCATCATAATGCCAACAAAATACCACCACATGACTATCATAACACCACCATATGTATTTATGTCTTGTTGGAAATAAGGTTCTTTGATGTTATGATGATAATGAGATGGTATTGTGGTGGTATTGTGGAAATAATTCGGTGATATTATGATGATATTGTGATGCTATTGTGTTGGTATTTTAGTGGTAATTTGGTATTATTATGGTGTTATTGTCGTGGTATTTTTGTGTCATTGTGGTAGAATTGTGATGATATTATGGCGGTGTTGTAATGTTATTGTGGTGGTTTTGATGTCAATACCACCATAATACAACCACAATACCACTACAATATCACTATAATATCATTAGACCTCCTTCAATTCTAACATTAACGTAAACAAGCAATGTAGCTACAATTTTTATTTTAATGCTTGAACATCTATTACAAGTTACAACCAGTGGCAATTTTCAAGAAATTGAAAGCTTAATGTCACAAAATCACATTTTGCTAACAATTTTAAAAATATAAATAAAAATTAAAAAAAAACAAAAATCATAAATAATAACTTGTTTCAAGCTACATTTAAATAAAGAACATAAACAAAGAGCATTATTCTTGATTTGAAGTATGAATAGAGTTCATAATTATCTTTAAATAGACAACGATCATAAATAAAGATCATAGACAGATTCTGCTTTAAATCTCGCCATACTTTGCTGCCCAAATTTCCTTTCGATCCATTAATCACCTCTATGCTCACCAGAGTTTCCATGTATTTACAAACAAACTTGTTGCAGCTAATGCTGCTTGCTTGTGTTGGAGGACCAATCATTTGGATTTGAATCGAATGCATTACTGGTGTTTTTAACAATTAGTTTGAACTTCGGACAAATTCTTCTCGTGGCTTTTCAATAAATGAAATATTTGTTCAATCCTTGTTTCTGCTTTAGATTTTATTTGAGATGTAGTGTGAGAAGGAATAGATGGTTCAACAAAATATGTAAGTAGGGTGTGTGAGGTTAAGCTAGTGGCCTGGATAGTGCGAGGACCACCACATGCACTTGAAGTATGGTGAGTTGTTGGAGCTAGAAGTAGTAGCTCATCCTCTGTTAAGTCCATAAAAGGATTAAAAACCTACAATAACTAATTAATCAATAAGCATGTTATGTATGCAACTATAATGCAATCTTATTTTTGGAATTTTTTTTTTGATATTTTGTTAATTGATTTGGGTTGTTTTTGAAAAAAAATAATATTTACACATTTTGTGCTTCAATTTACACTCTTCGACCACATGTGAGGCCTAGCGTCAGGTGCACGAGGAGCAAGAATAGATGGATGATTATAAAATCAAATATGAATAACAAAACCATTCATATTTTCTAGTAGCTATTTCTGTCTTACTTTCCAAGCGACGACATTAATTTGCTTAACAAGAAAATTACACATGACATTGGAACAATTGAACAAAAGGTGGACATTTTCAACAACATTGTATAGCCCTCTGGGCACA
The DNA here is from genome assembly GCF_001263595.1 of Phalaenopsis equestris. Classification (NCBI taxonomy): domain Eukaryota; kingdom Viridiplantae; phylum Streptophyta; class Magnoliopsida; order Asparagales; family Orchidaceae; genus Phalaenopsis; species Phalaenopsis equestris. Next base: position 3,005,520 of record NW_018164951.1, on the reverse strand, counting down.
TTGTAATTGCTCGATAAGAAAAATAAGTTTGTCAGTAAAACTTGACGCCTCTGAACCAACCTTCAGTACTTCCTTGTTTATTTGTACAAAATTTAAACTTAATGAGGGGGACTTACTTTGATTAACTGTTTCTCCTCTATTTGGTATACCTATGAGCAAAAACACTTTATCGGAATTGAAGCTTAAGTTTTGGCTACCAATCTTGAAAACCTTTTGTTCTGTATCCCAATAATTCAAAATTTGTAATATCAGTGAATTTTTCTGTTGGCATGTGGGCATCTTGAAGAATTAGATTAGATTTAACTTCTTTGGAATATTTATTGTTTATTCAATCAAGCTCTAAATAATAATATCAAAGAAAATTTTTATTGAAGAAGACTTGCATCTACATGTAAGCATCCTTGGATGCATAACCCTACAAAAGAAAAAAAATATTAGAGACGAAATATGGTATTAAAATGATTTTTTTCAAATAATTATGGGGTATAATATCTTAATCTATTTTTTTCTTAGAACGGAGGAACATAAGAATTGGTTATATTATGTGAAAAACTAAAATATCAACATAATACCACCACAAAACCACTACAATACCAACACAATATCACCATAAAACCACCACCTTATCATCACCACAATAATTCTATAATACCACCCTAATGCTACCACAAAATCACTACAATACCACCATAAAATGACCACAATACTACAATAAAAATATCATAAAGCGACCACAAGACCATCACAATACTACCACAAAATCATCACAACATCATCATAATATCATCACAATATCACCACATTATCACCACAATACCACAACAATACAACCCAAAATTATTTAATTATCATCATAATATCATCAAAAGACCAACAAATTATCACAACAATACCACCAAATTACCATCACAATAACACAACAAAGCCGCCATAATTCCATCACTATATCATCAAATTATTGCTACAATACTATTAGAAAAATAACAGAACACTATCACAATAATATTACAACACCGCCACAATAACACCATAATACCATCACATTACCATCATAATAACACCATAATATTACCCCATTATCACCATAACATCAAACAATATTATTTCCAATGAAACATGAATACATATGGTCTAGACATATAATTTATAAAACATAAAAGAAATGACATAATTGAAGCTTATCATATAAAATAATATTGTGGTGTTATTATGGTAATATTGTGGTGATATTATGATGTTTTAGTTGTGGTATCGTGATGATATTGTTGTGATAATTAGTGGTATTGTGGTGGTATTGTGGTGATAATTTGGTGGTATTGTGGTTGTTTTGCAGTGGTATCGTGATGATAATTTGGTGGTATTATGGTGATAATGTGATGATATTATTGTGTTATTATGATGACATTCTAGCGGTACATATGAATATTTTGTGTTTTTTTCTCACACATTAAATAAACAAACCTGAATGTGGTGATATTATTGTCTTATTATGATGGCATTCTGGTGGTACATATGAATATTTTGTGTTTTTTTTTTCACACATTAAATAAACAAACCTTATCAAATCAAATATAATATTTTCCAATAACAACTCATGATTATATATGATTTGAAGAAGATGTGAAGTTTTTCATTGAACAAATGAGGCCAAATGAATATCATGCAATGCATTTCTCGATTACAAAAAGTTTAAACATATAAAAAATTAAATAATGAAAAATAAATACAATCATTCGTTATCCCTATTTACCTTGAAGCTATCTTTCCCTTTTCTGTGTTGGTTTTTCCCTTTGCTAGATTACGTTGACAATCTCTTTCTGGAGAACCCTAAACAATGTGTAATAAACAATTACTTTGCATGAGTTTCCATAAGTTTAAAAACAACCAGAAGCACTTTTGAAACCCATAAACCAAGTTGCTAGAATATGTTGTGTTAATCTAGTTGTCTCTAGAAATTGTTTATGTATTTTTGCACATTTTTCATGTGGATTAGGAAGTTTTGAAAACCGTTCTGTGGTTAGGTGGTTAGGAAAACCGTTAAGTGGTTAGTTAGTTTTATTTTCAGAAAAATGTGATGTATTTGCTTATAAATTAAACCAGAAAATGTAGAGGAGGTGAACAACTAAAAAAATTCCTCCATTTTTTGTTGACGTTTAAAATTTGGTTTTGAAAACCAACATTTGGTATTAGAGCGAAGGTGTCAAAGAAATGGCCGGAAATGATGGAGATCCATCTAAGTCACTTGCTGTCATCAAACCGACGGCAAGAGGAGCCTCAATCCCGATCCAATTTCCAACTCTCAAGCCGTGCCGGATGACGTGATGATGGTAATCGCGGAGAAAAAGACGGCAAAGGAGGCTTGGGATGCACTCAGGGAGATGCGAGTCGGCGAAGATCGCGTTAAGAAGGCACGCGTACAGGTTCTGAAACGACAACTGAACAAGTTACACATGGAGGGTTCAGAGACAATAAACGAATTTTCCATGAAGCTTACCACGTTGGTGGGTGAGATCCGCTCACTGGGCACGAAGTTCGACGACAGTGAAGTTGTTGAAAAATTGTTCAGTGCAGTTCCAGATAGATTTCTCCAAATTATTGGAACAATCGAACAATTTGGCGATATTGAGAAGATGTCGGTATCCGAGGCGATAGGTCGTCTCAAGACCTTCGAGGAAGGGCTTAAAGGGCGATTGCACTCAAAGGGTAGTGGAGAACAGTTACTCCTTACCCAGGCCGAGTGGGAGGCAAGAATCTCAAAGGCAAAGAAAGATGAAGGTTCCAACAACAACAAAAAAGGAGGACGTCACGGGAGAGGACGTGGTCGTGGGCGTGGATATGGTGGAGGTCGAGGTGAAGACCGAAAGCCACGTAACTTCGACAAATCCAAGGTTAAGTGTTTCAATTGTAATGAATATGGTCATTTTGCAAAAGAGTGTCCCAAACCAAACCGAAGAGAAAAAGCAAACCTTGTTGCAACGCAAACCGAAAATGAACCAGCACTGTTGATGACAGAAACTTGTGTTCTCAGCCACACAATACAGAACGAGCATGTGTTATTGCATGAATACAAGGTGGTGTCAAAGTTTAAAAACACCCGAGAGAATGCTTGGTATTTAGATACTGGTGCAAGTAATCACATGACCGGTTTGAAAAATTTGCTGAAATTGACACGACAATTAAAGGGTCGGTCAAATTTGGGGATGGCTCGACTGTAGAAATCCAAGGAAGAGGTTCAGTTTTGTTTGAAGGCTTCGCAGGTGAACATCGAATACTTACTAATGTCTACTACAGCCCGATATTGAAGAGCAACATAATAAGTCTTGGCCAGTTAGATGAGAACGGATGCAAAGTTGAGGTTGAAGGAGGTGTTATGACTATTTTAGACAGATCACAAAGGCTACTAGCAAAAGTGAACAGGTCAAGCAACCGATTATATAT
>NW_018164951.1:3000503-3000967 GCF_001263595.1 Phalaenopsis equestris | reverse complement strand
GATACGACAAATCAGGAAGATAAAGAGACGTTCAACGGTTCTGGTATTGATATCAGAAATTCTGGTATGGATTTCCCACAGCCGACACGGGAACAAACTGATAACCAATACCAGCATGCTTCACCAGTGATGAACATCAGATTCAGAACATCTGTTTCAGATCCTGATTCATTGACACCACACACTCCAGATACAACTTTTGATGCTCTTGATGGTTCGGCCTTGACAGAAGCAGTGCATCCCACAACATCTGATGAGAGTTCATTAGAAGGACCACGGGGTGAGCGTGACATCAAAAGCCTTTATGTTGAAACCTTCCCAATAGAACTAGAGTATTCGGGATTGTGTTTGCTAGGAGAGGAGGAGCCATCAACTCTAGAAGAAGCTAAGGCAGACCCGATGTGGAGAAAAGCAATGGAGGAGGAAATTTCTTCCATTCGAAGAAATGAAACCTGGAAGCTCGT